>NC_052321.1:32376506-32489149 GCF_016432855.1 Salvelinus namaycush
ACATGTCTGTGCACGTCTGTGCACGTCTGTGCATGTCTGTGCATGTCTGTGCACGTCTGTGCATGTCTGTGCACGTCTGTGCATGTCTGTGCACGTGGTACATCGTCCAAAGAAGATGACCACTGAAAAGGGCTTGTGTGACATTGCTTTCCAAGACTCTTTTGTTGCTGATTAAGTAGTGGTGGTTTCCTGTTGTCACAGCCAAGGAGAGGAGTGGTATCTCTGCCTTTGTCCTCAGCCCAGCGCTGTGTCCTGCAACCAGCAGAGAGTGTTTGTCAGTGCATGGGTGAGTGAATGACAGCGTTGTGTAGAGATGGCGTGGCCCTCTGTTTCTCCCGTGCAGGGCATTGTGGTGTGTAGACTGTGCAGGTTTGATGTGGAGCACTAGACTGTGGTTAATAATTCAGCCTCTAAGCTGTGAGCCTGGGAGGAGACCAGCTCAGGAACCAGAGGAGGGACAGACAGGGAAGTGTTCAGGACAGCCATCAGACAGCTCTCCCAATACTGTTGGGATTGAGGATGCAAAGATATTTATCCTTTCATCACCAATTAAATGCCATTGAACATTTGAAATGGTGTCACCATGCAAGGGATTTATTGAATATTGGAGCCCTTCCACCAATGTGCTGCTGATATCCATGAAAGCCCTTCTCCCTCCGACACAATTGCACATTCCTGTATAATTCATCTGAACAATTCGTGAATGTGACAGTAGTATCTAAGAGCCTATCCACTCCTCCACTCTTCAGGGTTTATACACTCTGTGATGGTCTGTCAAGTACCACTAAGAGTCCCAGTTAACAGCCCAGGCCCCTCGGATGAAATATATTACAGTAATACAGCGTTCACTCACTTCAACAAAATGTCAGAGCAACCTTTGCCTAACAAGGATTTGGATTGGTGAAGAGTAGAGTAGCGTGGTGGTCACTATAGAGGAAGTCTAGAACATCTGCATACAACAGTGTATGATCTGTTCTGTGTGGTGTGAAAGGGGGAAAAGTGTGTGTGTGTGTGTGTGTGTGTGTGTGTGTGTGTGTGTGTGTGTGTGTGTGTGTGTGTGTGTGTGTGTGTGTGTGTGTGTGTGTGTGTGTGTGTGTGTGTGTGTGTGTGTGTGTCATACACTACAAAAGTATGTGGACGCCTGCTCGTCGACCATCTAATTTCAAAATCATGGGCATTAATATGGAGTTGGTCCCTCCTTTGCTGCTATAACAGCCTCCACTCTTCTGGGAAGGCTTTCCACTAGATGTTGGAACATTGCTGTGGGGACTTGCTTCCATTCAGCCATAAGAGCATTAGTGAGATCGGGCACTGATGTTGGGTGATTAGGCCTGGCTTGCAGTCGGCGTTCCAATTCATCTCAAAGGTGTTCGATGGGCTTGAGGTCAGGGCTCTGTGCAGGCCAGTCAAGTTCTTCCACACCGATCTCAACAAACCATATCTGTATGGACCTTGCTTCGTGCATTGTCATGCTGAAACAGGAAAGGGCCTTCCCCAAACTGTTGCCATCAAGTTGGAAGCACAGAATCCTCTAGAATGTCATTGTATGCTGTAGCGTTAAGATTTCCCTTCACTGGAACTAAGAGGTCTAGACCGAACCATGAAAAACAACCCCAGACCATTATTCCTCCTCCACCAAACTTTACAGTTGGCACTATGCATTGGGGCAGGTAGCATTCTCCTGGTATCCGCCAAACCCAGATTTGCCAGTCGGATTCCCAGATGGTGAAGCGTGATTCATCGCTCCAGAGAATACGTTTCCTCTGCTCCAGAATCTAATGGAGGTGAGCCTTGCACCACTCCAGCTGACGCTTGGCATTGCGCATGGTGATCTTAAGCTTGTGTGCCACGGCTGCTCGGCCATGGAAACCCATTTCATGAAGCTCCCAACGAACAGTTTTTGTGCTGACGTTGCTTCCAGGAACTCGATAGTTAGTGTTGCAACCGAGGACAGATGCTTTTCGTTAGCTCTGCGCTTCAGCATCTGGCGGTCCTGTTCTGTGAGCTTGTGTGGCCTACCACTTCGCGGCTGACCGTTGTTGCTACTAGATGTTTACACTTTACAATAACAGCACTTATATTTGACCGGGGCAGCTCAAGCAAAGCAGAAATTTGACGAACCGACTTGTTGAAAAGTTGAAAGTCACTGAGCGCTTCAGTAAGGCCATTCTACTGACAATGTTTGTCTATGGAGATTGCATGGCTGTGTGCTCGATTTTATACACCTGTCAGCAACGGGTGTGGCTGAAATAGCCGAATCCACTAATTTGAAGGGGTGTCCACATACTTTTGTATATACAGTGCATTCGGAAAGTATTCAGACCCCTTGAGTTTTTCCACATTTTGTTACGTTACAGCCTTATTCTAAAATAATTAAAAAAAATGTTTCCTCGTCAATCTACACACAATACCTCATAATGACAAAGCAAAAACACGTTTTTTGACATTTTTGCAAATGTATAAAACTGAAATATCACATTTACATAGGTATTCAGACCCTTTACTCAGTACTTTGTTGGAACACCTTTAGCTGCGATTACAGCCTAGAGTCTTCTTGGATATGACGCTACAAGCTTGGCACATCTGTATTTAGGGAGTTTCTCCCATTTTTCTCTGTATCGGGGTAAAGATCCTCTCAAGCTCTGTCAGGTTGGATGGGGAGCGTCGTTACACAGCTATTTTCAGGTCTCTCCAGGGATGTTCGATCGGGTTCAAGACCGGGCTCTGGGTGGGCCACTCAAGGACATTCAGAGACTTGACCTGAAGCTCCTCCTGCGTTGTCTTGGCTGTGTGCTTAGGGTCGTTGTCCTGTTGGAAGGTGAACCGTTTCCCCAGTCTGAGGTCCTGAGCGCTCTGGAGCAGGTTTTCATCAAGGATCTCACTGTACTTTGCTCCATTGATCTTTACCCCGATCCTGACTAGTCTCCCAGTCACTGCCGCTGAAAAACATCCCCACAGCAAGATGCTGCCACCACCATGCTTCACCGTAGGGATGGTGCCAGGTTTCCTCTACACGTGGCGCTTGGCATTCAGGGCAAAGAGTTCAATCTCGATTTCATTAGACCAGATAATCTCCTTTCTCATGGTCTGATAGTCCTGTAGGTGCCTTTTGGCATTCTCCAAGCGGGCTGTCATGTGCCTTTCACTGAGGAGTGGCTTCCGTCTAGCCACTCTACCATAAAGGCCTGATTGGTGGAGTGCTGCTGAGATGGTTGTCCTTCTGGAAGGTTCTC
Organism: Salvelinus namaycush; assembly: GCF_016432855.1. Classification (NCBI taxonomy): domain Eukaryota; kingdom Metazoa; phylum Chordata; class Actinopteri; order Salmoniformes; family Salmonidae; genus Salvelinus; species Salvelinus namaycush. The sequence continues at coordinate 32,379,740 of NC_052321.1, forward strand.
CCATCTCCACAGAGGAACTCTGGAGCTCTCTCAGAGTGACCATCGGGTTCTTGGTCACCTTCCTAACCAAGGCCCTTCTCCACCGATTGCTCAGTTTGGCAGGGCAACCAGCTCTAGGAAGAGTCTTGGTGGTTCCAAACTTCTTCCATTCAAGAGTGATGGAGGCCACTGTGTTCTTGGGGACCTTCAATGCTGCAGAAATGTCTTGGTACCCTTCCCCAGATCTGTGCTTCGACACAATCCTGTCTCGGAGCTCTACTGATAATTCCTTCGACCTCATAGCTTGGTTTTTGCTCTGACATGCACTGTCAACTGTGGGACCTTATATAGTGTGTGCCTTTCCAAATCATGTCCAATCAATTGAATTTACCACATGTGGACTCCAATCAAGTTGTAGAAACATCTCAAGGATGACCAATGGAAACAAGATGCACCTGAGCTCAATTTCGAGACTCATAGCAAAGGGTCTGAATACTTATGTAAAGAATGAATTTTTTATTTTGAATACATTTGCACAAAAAAATCTAAAAACAATTTTCACTTTGTCATTATAGGGTGTTGTGTGGAGATTGATGATAAAAAAAAGTGTAATTTAAATCATTTTAGAATAAGGCTTTAACGTAACAAAATGTGTAAAAAGTCAAGCGGTCTGAACACTTTCCCGAATGCAGTGTATAGTGTAGCTTTGATATCAGGGAGCGTTAGACCCTGTCTGCTGGCTGGATGCCAGGACTCATGTAGTGGTTAAATATTCAGTGAGACAGACAGACAGCATACAGAGAAGATATTCCCTCTCTTTACACAGTGGATGATCTACTAGCTTGGAGAACTGATACACTTGACATTCTAATGTAGTACATAGTCACAACATGCCCTCGTGTTGTACTCTACATTTTGTAGTTAATATATTTCTTAGACCAATTAAATGGACGAAAGTTCGAACGTTTTGAACTTGTCTTCCTCCATACTATACTTAATTATACTCACTAGTCTTACCAATTAATTATACATGTTGATGCAGTGCATGGCTCAACAGTAGCCTAACCATAATGTAGGTCCCTTGTGTATTATTTGGTAGGGCAATTAGTTACATTACATGATAAGTTTTATGTGGGGAGAGTTTCTGTTATGCTGAAATCAGACAGCGCTCTCCCCCTTGGGAAAGCTGTTAACTCCCCTCCAACCCAATGAAGGGTTAACCACATAGTCACAGTCGATGGCCTCCCTACGTAAGATTGATCTCTTCCCAGCGCCATGCAGCATGGAGAGGGAGAGGTACTGTGGAGGTGTGGTTAGTTAACCGGTGGAAGGACTGTGTTATTGTAATAGTCTGGCGGTACAGGGAGAGAATTTACCTGTAAATGTCACTCACCTCAGTCCTCCAGATGACATCGATAAAAGGCCTTTTAAATCAACTGGCTGGCCCCAACCACCTGATCCTGGAGTCAATATAAAGTCCCAATAAACATGTCAGCCAGCCAGGGGAGGGTTGGGTTCTGAGGAGGGGCTGGTACTTCCTCTGGGGTGGTGTGGTTTCATAGTGGGAGATGGTCCCTCCTCCTGTGTGTGTGTGTGTGTGTGTGTGTGTGTGTGTGTGTGTGTGTGTGTGTGTGTGTGTGTGTGTGTGTGTGTGTGTGTGTGTGTGTGTGTGTGTGTGTGTGTGTGTGTGTGTGTGTGTGTATGGTTTAACAGCGTGAGGTTGCTCTTCCTGGTGTCTGACCACTCTTATTCATCAGCCACTTACTACCGCCAGGCTCCAGCAAATATCTTTTCATCATCACCGCAGAACCCAATACACCTCTACTCATGTCTGGCTCCATGGGTCTCTGTGCTCCTCTCTTCATGTCTGGCTCCATGGGTCTCTGTGCTCCTCTCTTCATGTCTGGCTCCATGGGTCTCTGTTCACCTCTCTTCCTGTCTGGCTCCATGAGTCTCTGTGCTCCTCTACTCATGTCTGGCTCCATGGGTCTCTGTGCTCCTCTCTTCATGTCTGGCTCCATGGGTCTCTGTGCTCCTCTCTTCATGTCTGGCTCCATGATTCTCTGTGCTCCTCTCTTCATGTCTGGCTCCATGGGTCTCTGTGCTCCTCTCTTCATGTCTGGCTCCATGGGTCTCTGTGCTCCTCTCTTTATGTCTGGCTCCATGGGTCTCTGTGCTCCTCTCTTCATGTCTGGCTCCATGGGTCTCTGTGCTCCTCTCTTCATGTCTGACTCCATGGGTCTCTGTGCTCCTCTACTCATGTCTGGCTCCATGGGTCTCTGTTCTCCTCCACTCATGTCTGGCTCCATGGGTCTCTGTGCTCCTCTACTCATGTCTGGCTCCATGGGTCTCTGTTCTCCTCTCTTCATGTCTGGCTCCATGGGTCTCTGTGCTCCTCTACTCATGTCTGGCTCCATGGGTCTCTGAATCCTCTACTCATGTCTGGCTCCATGGGTCTCTGTGCTCCTCTACTCATGTCTGGCTCCATGGGTCTCTGTTCTCCTCCACTCATGTCTGGCTCCATGGGTCTCTGTGCTCCTCTACTCATGTCTGGCTCCATGGGTCTCTGTTCTCCTCTCTTCATGTCTGGCTCCATGGGTCTCTGTGCTCCTCTACTCATGTCTGGCTCCATGGGTCTCTGTGCTCCTCTACTCATGTCTGGCTCCATGGGTCTCTGTTCTCCTCTCTTCATGTCTGGCTCCATGGGTCTCTGTGCTCCTCTACTCTTGTCTGGCTCCATGGGTCTCTGTGCTCCTCTACTCATGTCTGGCTCCATGGGTCTCTGTGCTCCTCTACTCATTTCTGGCTCCATGGGTCTCTGTGCTCCTCTACTCATGTCTGGCTCCATGGGTCTCTGAATCCTCTCCATAGGTGCCAGGTTGTTGTTGTTTCACAGAGCAAAATAGCCTACAATGTTGTCCCCCTGTCTTGTCAATGAATGACAGGTTTGAGGAAAGTGTTTCTCAGCAGGGGGTTTGGTTGTTTCCTGCTGCATGTCTCTGTTGAAGACTGATGATGCAGACCTCGTTGGCTGTTTTTTTATTTTGTTTGTTTGTTTGTACGTCGCTCAACGATTACGATTCAGCCCTTTGATTTGAGCCCCTTACCTCAGAGGAGCAGAGCAGAGATGTGCCTGTTAACACATTCAGGGGGCTGGAGAGAGAGAGAGAGGAGGAAATGGAGGGTTAGGAGAGGAGAGGAGGGGAGGATAGGAGAGGAGAGGGAGGAGAGATAAGGTGAAGAGAGGGTAGGAGAGGAGGGGAGGATAGGAGAGGAGATGAGGGAAGAGGAGAGGAGAGGGGATGGGAGAGGAGGCGAGAAGGGGAGAGGGAGGAGAGATAAGGTGAGGAGAGGGTAGGAGAGGAGGGGAGGATAGGAGAGGAGAGGAGAGGAGAGAAAGCCCCACCATCCACCCTTGCAGACCTCATTCACACAGAGAAACAGAGGCATGCGGTGAGCTGATCAGGATGAGGATCAGGCTGCTGTTTTGACAAAGAGCCATCATGGCTGGATATCAATCCTCCAGCAATCCTCCGGTGCTTTCTATATCTCTCTATCCACTCAACGAGCACCACTAGTGTTATGCCTCACTGCAGAAAACCCCTCTGGTGCCAGGATAGCTATGGTTCTGACCTTCCAGGCTTCCTACCCCCTGGTCCAGCCCAGGAACAGCAAGTAAACACCAAGCTCCAATCCCCTAGCAGTAAGACTAGATCACCTGTCTAAATCCAGACTCAGATATACAGTATATGCAGGGGATTGTGGATTTTCGACCTGCACGTCAGAAGTTTAAACATGTTGAGAAAACAACTAAAGGCTCACAGGTGCTTTGGTCAATTGCACACAAGGTCCAACTGAAATGTGACTTCCTCTTCAAACCCAGCCCCTCCGAAAGACACACAGTTACATTTATTTGGGAGAGGTGCGAGGGGGCTGACACTGGGCGCCCGGGAGCTGTTGTTGAGGGGGGTTAAGTCACTTGCTCAAGGGCACAACGGCAGGCAATAGCATCTAGGATTTGATACCAGCAACCCTCCGGTTGCCAGCTCACTTCCCACCTGATTTTTCCCGCCGGACCTGGGATTCAGACTGGCAACCCTCTGGTTGCCAGCTCACTTCCCACCTGATTTTTCCCGCCGGACCTGGGATTCAGACTGGCAACCCTCCGGTTGCAGGCCCGCCTCTCTAACCGCTAGATTACCTGCCGCCAGAGTGGAAACAGAGAAGGAACAGTGGTGTAAAATGACATGTTTTCAATCACATGGCTGATTCCTAGGAAATCATCTAAAGGCCACATTGGAACATTTTATAGAGTAGAATGGGGCTGGTGGGATTCGTTTTCTCCCACGTGAAAAAGTGTATAATTTCAACACAATGCCGGTACAGTGTGTAATATAGTCAGCCTTGAAAAATGGTCCAAATCTCCCATCGCTGTCTGCAATTTACTTTGTGGCCTTGAAACCACATCTATTGTGCTGTTTTTTTGTGCCATTCAGGCCAGATAGTGTGTCAGTGCGCGCGTGCGCGCGTGTGTGTGTGTGTGTGTGTGTGTCTTTTTGTAGTTTCATTCAGTGTATAGTGGCAGTGGTGGTGGCGGCTATTGTGGAGCATATTGCACTTGCTGACATTACCCATACCTGCAAGGAATACATTCTACTAAGTGACATGTGGCTTGCAGACGTTTGTAAATTGCAACGCATCAATCTTGAGGGAGATGGCTGGCTAGCTAGCTAGCTAGTGAGGGAGATGGCTGGCTAGCTAGCTAGTGAGGGAGATGGCTGGCTAGCTAGCTAGTGAGGGAGATGGCTGGCTAGCTAGCTAGTGAGGGCTATACAGTGCAAGTGATGTTCCCGGAGAGTGCTGCTGCCATTTCTTTCCTGTAAAATGCTTCCCCCCTTCATAGTGAGACCATTTCACTCAAGGTATCTGCTGTTTAATAGGATGGTGTGAGGAGGTCCTTAAAGGGTTACTTTGGGATTTTGGCAATGAGACCCTTTATCTACATCCCTAGGGTCAGATGAACTCATGGATATTATTTTATGTCTCTGCGTCCAGTATGATGGAAGTTAGAGGTAGTTTCGCTAGCCAACGCTAACTAGTGTTAGCGCAATGGCTGGAAGTCTATGGGTATCTGCTACTGTAGCATGCTAGGGAATACAGCGTGTCAGCACTGGGATGGGGTTCAGCAGCTTTTAATTGTGATTGTAAGAGAGAGTTGCACCTGTCTTTTCTAATGTATGTATACCTGACAACAATAACATGACAATATATCTAAATACAATTAGTATGTGCCTTTCCTCAATATTCCTTTGTAAAATCTACTTTATCAAAAATCGAATGAAAACCAGTGTCTATAAATCAATGACTCATTTTATTTTACACTAATATATATATATATATAGTCTCTTGAAAATATGTGCTTTTCAAGCAAACTGATTATCCCTGAGTCCTCTTCTATACTAACCAAATAGCATTTCATGGTCATGCTCAAAATAACATCTCCTAAGCCCATACATACCAAGAATAGTGTAACGTCTGGAAGCTAGAGTCTGGAAGCTAGTTCAGGGAGTGAGTGTTTTAATAAATAAACGCAACACAAAACAAGAAACCACGAATGCACAGACATGACACCTTTTGCAGAAACAATAACACCTGGGGAAGGAACCAAAGGGAGTGACATATATAGGGAAGGTAATCGGGGAGGTGATGGAGTCCAGGTGAGTCTGATGACACGCAGGTGCGCGTAACGATGGTGACAGGTGTGCGCCACAACCAGCAGCCTGGTGACCTAGAGACCGGAGAGGGAGCACACGTGACCAATATGAAGTCAACCTGCTGATGAAGTGTCTTAATATCCAAACAAAATGTACAAACAATGTCAGTGTTTTGCTGCGTGGTACATACTGTATCTAACGTTCACCTACACCTCGACGCAGTTCACTGATTCACAGGGCATATGAACAATCAAATACTATATCAGTTCTGACAGTCACTCTTTACGGGTGTGTAGAATTCAAAATAATTACCTAAAAAGATAGTAACTTAATAAATTATTATTATTATTATTAGTAGTAGTAGTAGTAGTATACTTTTGACATGTGATTTGTATTACTTTTCCTTACATCACCAAATGAGAGTCTGAATTTTTGAGAGAATGTGGCTCCACAGAAATGTCCCTTCCATGTTTATATGGTTCCATGTGACTGAATCAACCCACCAACTTCACACACTGTGTTTTCATGTAACTGTTGTCTGGAAATGATTGCATGCTTGCGTACATGACATGTTCTCTTGTGGTACAGTATTGTTTAGAAACACCATCATTACTGAATACTGTGAAAAAAGTGACACATTTCTTTGTAACTTAAATGAGAACTGCATCTTGTCTCTGACTTAGATCAATATGTGTAATTCATGATCTTTGTGGACTTTGAGGGGGGAGGATAGAGGGGCTCACACCAGAACCATATGCATACATGTATAGACAGTGTATGTAGGGCTGTGCTCCATACTCTTCTTCTCTCCTTATAGGCTTTAAGAGATTTTCACGTTGTTTCTCCACAGCGACCCTTACTGGGAGAGGCCTGCTAATGCCAGCTCCTGTTCAGCCTCTAGGCCCAAGACACTCCACCTTGGAGGGCAACAACATACCTCATCGCCATGGTAATTCCATCCCTTTCCCCCTTCCTTCCTTTCTCTGCCCTCCCGTCTTCCTTCTGGACAGTTGCAGACCAGGCCACAGCTCAGCTGCTACACATACTGTTACAATACAAGCCAACTCTCTCTCCGGTCTGGTTAGAGAGACAACATGGTTAAGGATGCCGGCTTGTGCATAAAATGATAACTCCACTTTACTTAACCCAACATGTAGGCCTAGATGCACGTGGGTATTGCTATCCTTTTTTCAATGTTAGCTTCTGTCGTTTTTAAATGTGGTCAATTAGAAAGTTCATGGTCGCTTCTGAGCAACACGTAATGACATGTATAATTAAAAATCCCCCAGGAAGCTGTGTTGTAATGTTCTTTATTTTTTGTACGGGAACTATTTATGTCATTTTGCTTTTTATGTAATTTAGATTTTTTTTATGTCATTTTTGACACTGAGTTAGTAGATCTAAGGGGAGTTAGCTATGTTTCTTCTACAGTAGGTAACTCCAGTTCAAATGAAGGATCCCTCTCTTCCTTTGCCATCCAAAGACAATACAGTATGTAGACAGTCATACTCTAATTAAAGCTGGAATTGTGGCTCCGAGCGTTGATCAACAATACACCTCTCAGAGAAACACTGACTGTCCCTTTATAACGCAGGGGAGGCTGTTCTGTGTTATCAAACTGGGGAAGATAAAAGGCTTCACAGTGGGTAACTAGTCAGTGGCATTGTGGGAAGTCAACTTTTGACGTATTCCTCTGGCTTACAGCTTCATAAGAGCATCTTTTCATTTCTCCCCTCTTTCATTTGTAGTAAAAGAGCCAGGCTTACACATTAGGAAATGAACATGGAGCATAATTCCTCTAGCTCTCAGATGGATTCCATCCCTCTCTCCCTCTGACGTACAACACAGGGGCGACGGCAGGATTACTGTCGGCCTGAATAAAGGGGATTTATGTAACGCTTTGAGAAAAAAACACTTCTTAATAGGTCATTACAGTCTGTGTTTATGATTAGCCTACTCTCAGGCCTAGACCCCTTTATGTGCTGTCTCACACACACACACACACACACACACACACACACACACACACACACACACACACACACACACACACACACACACACACACACACACACACACACACACAGATGAATACAGCTCACCTCGGCCTTTACTTTCTTCAGCTCCTCACTTTCTCTATCTGGCTATTGAGAGTAGTGGTTCAACTCAGCACTAGCATTATGGCTTCTTAGCCAGGCTAAGTAGTGGCCAAATTCCAGCTGAGATGAAGAGGAACACTGTGTGTGTGTGTGTGTGTGTGTGTGTGTGTGTGTGTGTGTGTGTGTGTGTGTGTGTGTGTGTGTGTGTGTGTGTGTGTGTGTGTGTGTGTGTGTGTGTGTGTGTTGCTTTAAAGTTGTGTATACTATGCGGTAGGTAGCTAGGTTTAGATGGGTTTTTCTATGCTGATGAAGCTAGGCCCCATTCTGCCACCATGATTAGTTTAAACGGCGTCTGAACGTACGGGCCGGACAGCGTGTGTATGTTGTAAGCGGTTTGCAGCACAGGGTGAAATTGAGATAAATGGCTGTGGGTGAGAAGGATGGCCACTTCTTCCCCGAGCAGGGCCGAGCAGGGCGGCAGCGGCCCAGGTTCCCCCAGCACACCTGTCTCTTCTCGTTTACCAAGCTCTCTGAGGTGAGCTAGCAGTCCGCTCCACTTGCCCCTGATCCACGTCTCAGTAACCCCCGTCCCTCGCCCCCACCCCCTTACTCCTTATGTGCTGCTTTACACACAAACACACACTAACACCCCTTGCCCCTAGATAACAGCACACAAGGATTGAGCTATATACCTTGATGAGGTGTGGGAAGATCAGGATGAGTCTCTCACTGTCTGTGTCTCAGTACACATCACCATTAATACACTACTATACAGTTAGGGCTGAGGAGCATCCATGTTGGCCCTTAGCCTAGGAGTAGATGTTGCTGTACATAAGATGGTAGAGATGACGCTGTCTAGTTTATTCTATTGATGGAGCATAAATTAAGCTTTTATAGGTACAGTATACAGTTATCCGGCTACCTCTTCCTCCGTTGTGTCTTAACGCCATGTCTGTCCTAACCCCAGCTCTAGAAACCAACCTTATGTTGTGTAAGAACCAAGTGAAGCTACCGATTAGAGTAGGAGAAAGAGCGAGACAGGCCTGCAGACTGGAGTTTTATATACCGTGTGGCAGGTGGCCTGCTTTGCCTAAGGAATCTCTTTAGGGCATGACAGCTCTGAAAACACATAAATCCTTCCTCCTCCCCTCCCCTCTTCCTCCCCTCTTCCTCTCCCTCTCTCTTATCTCACATTCCCATTGCCATGGGGATTCTTTATGCATGCAGCTGCAAAACTTCCATACTCCAGGTATAAAACTCGAACATAGCAGCTGTTCCTTTACCCCCAAACCAAATATAAAAGGAGACTTGAAAACCAAGTCTGAAATAGCTTTCTAGGTGGGAGAGTAGAAGTGGAATTTTAGCCAGAGCATGTCAGGAACCAAGCTGTGTGTGTCTGTTTGTGTGTGTTTAAGTGGTGCCGTTTAGACACTTGTCTTTTGTCAGGGGGGGATTAGGGTGAGAGGTCATAGGTCAAGGTCAGAACATCCTGATCTGTCAGTCTGCCTGTCTGTCTCATGCCAGGTGGGCTGAGGCTCCAGACAGATACCACAAGTCAGCCAAGGAGCTAGTGAGTGAGGGATGGCCGAAATGAGAGAGTGATAGTGAGATTAAAGGAGAGAAATGAGATTGAGTGTTAACAGGAGTCACTGTGGGTACTGTGGGTGCGGATTATGTTAGGGACCCAAGGAGGCAGTGGCTCTCTTAAAACACTCCAGTCTTGAACATACTCTTCTCAGTAGGAACATGCTTATATCTGAAAATACAAATGCAGAAGGTATTGTCATCAAACTGAATAAGTTATGAATTCATTTAAATGCTTGTATATAATATACAATATGTATTGTATGTATGTTAATATCACTTTATAAAATTGATATAACACACCACTAAACAGCTCTTGTACAGCATATATTTCAAGACCAATGACATAGAATGACCAAACAAAACATCGTTATAGGTTTATGCTATGTAGCTTAGTCACGTCCTTAAAGGCCCGGTGCAGTCAAAAACTAGATTTTTCTGTGTTTTATATATATTTCCACGCTATAAGGTTGGAATAATAATGTGAAATTGTGAAAATTATGATAATGCCCTTTTAGTGTAAGTGCTATTTGAAAAGACTGAAACCTCAGCCTGTTCTGGTGGGATGGAGTTTTGGCTTTACATGGTGACATCACCACGCAACTAGGCAAAGGGCAGTCTCTAAGTTTGGAAGTCTCTTTCTTATTGGTCTATTAAGTTAATAGACCAATAAGAAAGAGACTTCCAAACTTAGAGACTGCCCTTTGCCTAGTAGCTATTTTGGTTTCATTTTGACCTTTTTAATTGAAAACAATCACAGTAAGGTACTTAATTGTTACCCAGAAATGATTTGATATTGAGATAAAAACGTCTGCATTGGACCTTTAAGTGTATGTCTCGGCATGCTCAGGTTGGCCCTCTTGGCAGCCATTGAAGCAGCAGGAGAAGGAGCTATATGACACATTGGCAAGGGTAGTCAGGGAGGCTCAAGGCAGGGTGTTCAACCATGTTTGTATTGATTTGGGATGACTATATTATGTTAGCTGTGTGTGTTGCCTCCCAAGTTCACCTTTCTACCTCCAAGTGTTTGGGATGTGTTTCTCTCCTTCCTCTTCCTCTATATTCCAGAGTGGTGATATGAGCGTGCTCTCCCTGTCTGATGCCTTGTGAACATTGCATGAGCTGGTATATGGTAGCTACTACTGTATTACTTTGTTGCAACTTTCTCCCTTTGATGTTCTTTTTTTTCTTCTTTTCTGACCTACTTTTTCCTCAGATTGTAAAACTATATGGATTCTTTTGCTGTTTTTTAGATGCCTTCCATTCAATTATTTAAACTGCTTTCTTTTCATTTTTTTTTCTCCTTCATCCACCTGTTTCTTTCTTTGTCTGCTGCCTGTCTTTTAATAATGTATTGTATAGATTTCCTGAAGTTGTAGTCTGAGGTACTTCTGAAGAGACCTGGGTTCAAATAGTATCCGTTTTCTTTCAAATCATTTTTTGCTGTTTGCTTGAGTCTGTCTGGAGTGCACAGGTGAGAGGCGTTGCACTTTCTGGGACTATTCTATTGGTTCTATTGCACCATACAAGTCCAATCAAGTATAGTTGAAGTATTCCAAATAAAACTCTCTCTTTCTTACTTGAAATATAACTGCTGTGTCCACCTGTTGTAATGGGGATTATTTTACTGAGATATTTAATACAATCAACTGACTGGTTTATGATGATGGGTTTGATTTTCACCTACTGTAAGTGTACCTACAGTACTCCACTTCAAGATAATTCTGTTGCCTCAGGCCATTTCCACTAAGCTACACTCTGCTCTGCCCCACAGGAGCCTGTTATAGGCACACAAAGTACTGAATATAAACAAGTTTTATATTCAATTACGTCGAGACCAGTGAATAAATGACCTAAATAATTAAACATATTTGTTAGGAAAAATTGTATATATTCAATTTAGGAAGAAAAACATATTTCAATGAAAAAGATACTGGGGGTCTAAATTCCGTCATGCTAGTTAAAAGCCTATCTACTGTAGTATAGCCCTGATGCTATACCATTCCTTTACTTTCTGTGAAGGAGAAGAGGATTAAGGCAGAATTTGTCATTTACAGGTTTTTTTTTGTTGAGAAAATTAAGATCAAAGTCAAATTAAGTTCATACAGGGCCATGTAATGTGTAATTTGTGAGCCCCGGAGCAATAACATTCTTTGAATGTGGCGTTGCGGCCGTCTTTAGATGTGGACTAGCTGTAATTACACAGCTGTTGCCGCGGTAGCGTGATTGACACATGTATTTGGCAGAAACCATGAGCTGCGTTTGGGTAACATTTCAGACATAATTAATTGATTCATATGCCTGTAAGGTTTTTCTAAAATATTAACAAGATAAGATTAAAAAGGCATAGAACCTTGCCTTGATGTTAGGCATCAGAGCTGGGTGTTATTAACTCGCCAATACAGTCATGAGGCTGGAGCTTTTGACCATAGTGGAAAAGTTTCATTTGTTCTTTTTTCAACTTTTTTTCTATAACCTAGGTATTTGTGGTTGAGAAACATACCTGTGTGAGAACTATTCAAAGGCTAGTTTGCTTGATATATGGTGTTCGTCATTCAGAAAAAGAGCAATGTTGGTACACACACACACGCACGCACGCACGCACGCACGCACACGCACGCGCACACACACACACACCTGCACATCTATGTATATACTTACGTAAATAAGGTTTTTTAATACATTTGCAAACATTTCTAAAAACCTGTTTTTGCTTTGTCATTATGGGGTATTGTGTGTAGATTGATGAGGAATTTTTGTTATTTAATCCATTTTAGAATAAGGCTGTAACGTAACAAAATGTAGAAAAGGGAAGGGGTCTGAATACTTTCCGAATGGACTGTATGTGTTTCTGGCAGCTCCTGACAGCTAGTCACCTTGCAGGTCGCTCCTGCTCATTGGTCCATGAATAAACATGTCTGCTAGTCCTGCATGGCACTCTGTGAAACCTGGGCTGACTCTGGGTAATGGCCTCTCCAGCCTCCGAGACCAGCCAGGACCACTTCCTCTATTATGCAGAGCGACACAGCGATATGGGTTGTGTCAGAACCACCCTACTCCCTTACGGCACTCGTCAAAAGCAGTGCACTATATAGGGAATATGGCACCATTAAGGATGCTGCCGGAGAGGCTCTGCTTGCGATTATCCAAAGCAATCTAGGTTTATTAATGCTGCTTTGGTTAGGCATCGAACACATCTAGCGTCTCTACGTTTCTACGTTTTGCTCCGTGTTCTCACTGCTTGGCGTGTTCTCACTGCTTGGCGTGTTCTCACTGCTTGGCGTGTTCTCACTGCTTGGCGTGTTCTCACTGCTTGGCGTGTTCTCACTGCTTGGCGCTGTAAACGCCAAACTTGTTTGAGAACATTCCGCTTTAATAGTCATAGTTGTCAAGCAGTCACTGTTGAAGCACATAGCATGGCTTCCAAGACACTGGGGAGATCCATTTTGACAGCTCTACACTATAGTTGCATGATAATACACTTAGCATATCAAGTAGGACTAGATATAATGTTATATGGTGAAAGAGGTTTTAATATAATCAATATACGGTCTTCTGAGGATGGGCGTTCATATTAAAATATGCAGAGCATTTCTAAGTGCGTCAGGTTTAGAGAGGGGAAGAAGGAAAGTGTCATCCCAACCATGACAGAATGATTTGACGTCTATGAAATGCAGAAGGCAACCAGCTATGTCAAAACATTATTTCCCATGCACTGGTTGTTTGCTTTGCTTTTGGCTTGACTGTTGGACTTGATGTAATTATATGTCAATCTCAGTAACCAAATCACTAGCTACATCAGATCTCGTGCATGGAAAGTGCAGAGGAGGAGGAGGGGCTAGTCAAATCAGAACAGAGGATGTAGCAGTGTTGACACAATTGGCAATGTTGTGTTTTTGCAGGAATTGATGAAGCGTATCAATCTGGTGCATGCTGATGCAATGGATCCTCAAAAGTGTCGTCCTCCCTTCCTCCACATCCACCTTTACAGTACAGTTCCAGTTGATTTGGAACATCAACTTCTTGTTACCCAGTAAGCTTGGTGAGAACAGTTTCCATTCAACCCAGTCAACTCCAGCCTACCGATGTAATAGCTTGTACAGTACAGTAGTGATGGATTTGTACCACAATTACGGTGTAGCACAGAAAGCCACTCAAGGAATGATCCTATGATGGTCAATCATTAGTTCACCTGGCTGTGATGAATGATGTGTTCTACTGTACAGTATTAGAAAGAGATGACCTCCACTTCTTTACTTTCTTTCTTTCATGGCCTTAAAAACAGCTACTGAATGAAAACGAACAGGGGAAAAACCTAGCCTATCTGTGCTGTAGGCTACCTTCCACTTAACTGAGAGGAGAGGAGCTGAAAGGAGGGGATAGGAGAGAAGAGGAAAGGAGATGAGAGAAGAGGAAAAGGAAAGACAAGGAGAGTAGAGAAAAGGTGATGAGAAGAGTGGAGAGGAAAGGTTATAGGAGAGGAGAGGCCTGCATATACTAAAGCAGTATACAGTAATTGAACATTACCTCAGGCTACACTAGCCCAGTAGTATCCAGTATCCAACGCGGTGAAGACATTAGTTACCCCTGACTAGCAGGAAGCCAACAGTCTGTCTGAGCTCCAATTAAAAGTTAGACATCAGCTTGTTACTATGATGATTAAAGTTACAGCAACTTCAGAGCAGTTTCAATTCCAATGCATTATCACTGTAAGGTGAATACATTCAGACCGCTTACAGGACCTGTGCCTTACACGACTTTTCAGTCATGTTCATTATCATTAATAAAGCATTGTAAATGTGATCGAAAGCATTATCCATAGCGATCTCCGTGGCATTGACTTTTATTGGAATTTGGTATTTAACCTTTTACTGCAGTGGGCTAAATCAGGGTCACAGAGTGTTTCATGGTCTTAAACAAATCTACTTTGAAACAAAAGTATCTGGCAGTCCGACGGACTGGGTTTGGAGGATGCCAAGAGAACGCAACCTGCCCCAATGCATAGTGCCAACTGTAAAGTTTGGTGGTGGAGGAATAATGTTCTGATGTTGTTTTTCGTGGTTCGGTCTAGACCTCTTAGTTCCAGTGAAGGGAAATCTTAATGCTACAGCATACAATGACATTCTAGACAATTATGTGCCTCTAACTTTTTGGCAATAGTTTGGGGAAGGCCCTTTCCTGTTTCAGCATGACAATGGTCCATACAGAAATGGTTTGTCGAGATCGGTGTGGAAGACCTTGACTGGCCTGCACAGAGCCCTGACCTCAACCCCATCGAACACCTTTGGGATGAATTGGAACACCGACGGCGAGCCAGGCCTAATCGCCCAACTTCAGTGCCCAACCTCACTAATGCTCTTGTGGCTGAATGGAAGCAAGTCCCTGCAGCGATGTGCCAACATCTAGTGGAAAGCCTTCCCAGAAGAGTGGAGGCTGTTATATCAGCAAAGGAGGGACCAACTTCATGTTAATGCCCATGATTTTGGAGTAAGATGTTCGATAAGCAGGTGTCCACATACCTTTGGTCATGTAGTGTACTAATCAAATCAAAAGTATTTATATAGCCCTTCTTACATCAGCTGATATATCAAAGTGCTGTACAGAAACCCAGCCTAAAACCCCAAACAGCAAGCAATGCAGGTGTAGAAGCACGGTTGCTAAGAAAAACTCCCTATAAAGGCCAAAACCTAGGAAGAAACCTAGAGAGGAACCAGGCTATGAGGGGTGGCCAGAACATTTTACAGAAAATATTATTAATGTAGGAATGTTATCTGAACAATAATAGGTATTTTGAGTTACAAATTCATACAAATTCAGATCGCCATGTTAGTAGCTCTGTTTAGAATAAGAAGGGAGCGAGGCGATTTATCTTGTTATTGATAATGTTGGCTTACTAAGCTTGTATAGTCATAGAATACAGTCATTTGTATATCAATACTATCATCAATCCCCTAGGTATTTGTTAGGAGTGTTTTGTGAAGGGACTGTAATGTATTGTCTGATAGTAAATGTAAAAGTCAGCAGAGTAAGCTTGGTTGAAAGATTCAACTGTGAAAGCGTTTCTTAGATTGCTTCTGCTATCAGCTGAACTCTATCACGGTGGAAGAGCGCCGCCATAGACATGGTGCATTTATAGGCCTTTACTTCCCATGTGTCCACTCACACAATCACTATCGCTCATAGTTCCCCCCCTCCCCTCCGGAGGAGCTCCGGCAATTTCCCCTGTTAAGGTTCCACTTTTTAGATGCTGCCGTTCTCTACGTTGGCCCAGAGCGAGATGAAATGTCTGAGTATGTTTAACTCTTCCGCCATGAACCTTTGAATGATGAAGTTTTATAGATAGTTTTAATGATCAGTCATAAACAGCAGAAGAGTTAGTTATATCCTCCTGACTGCTTTTAACAGTAATTGAAAGCTAAATAGTCTGGTGTTAAGGGATAGGATTTACGACCAAGGCCATGGTACCCTTTGAATATGAGAATTCTCTTTTTTTATTCATCGGAAGTTGTAACACACAAAAGACAACGAAAACACTTTTATTCATCACAACATTTGTAGAGCAAAAATATTGCCATTCACATAGATTCAATTACTAAATGGTATGAAGTGGTATGTTCACATGCTACAGTGTCTGTGGGGGGGATCCATGTGTCTCTATAAAGGCTACCTACTATCTGCATACTATCTCTGTATAAAGATCTCTGTATGTAGCCATTCGGATCTACACCAGTCACCCCTGTCTCTGTCTGTCTCTCAGCCAACCCTGCACAGACATGCCTGCTGCCACTCACTCTAAACCTGTGTCTCTCCCAGCCAGCCTATCAACTCAAGTCCAAGCTATCAGATTAGAATGGTCCATTCCTCAGTCTCCATCCAGTCACTCTCTCTCCATGTATTTACACTCGGCCGGCAGTTAGCAGGGATTGTTTTCAGTTAACCTGTTTCTCCCACACCTAAATATAGCATTCATATTTACCACGGCCGGTTAATTTGACTTCTTAATCATATTTGGACCCTACGGGCTCTAAACATCGAGCAGGCCACCTGTCTTACACATTAGAAGAGTTCCAGGGGACAGATGGGAAGATAAGAATGCTTGTCCTTGGATAAACACGTTCTAGAACTGACGGCCACGGTACCGGGCAGAGACAGTTTCTGACCTGGCAAGCCAATCCATCACTTAGAATACATTATGATTAAGTCCCAAATGTCACCCTATTCCCTATATAGTGCACTATTCCCTATATAGTGCACTATTCCCTATATAGTGCACTATTCCCTATATAGCGTACTCTGGTCAAAAGTAGTGAACGGTGTAGGGAATAGGGTGCCATTTGGGACGTAGGGAGGCCTATGTGATTGACTGTATGCATGACTTCTCTGGGCCATTAGTTGTTTTCAGAAGGTTGTTTTCTGATGATATTAGAAATGTCCTAAGGGCGATTCCACGGTAACAGAGTGATGCTGAGACCAAGATTTTTCACTTTAAAATGTATCCCAAACAAAAACCAATGATTGCAAAGTTAAACAAACCATACAACTGTATACACAAACACATACAACTCTATCTCCACTGTTCTTCAAGTAAATGTGTTTTTGTAAAGTTTTCAGTGGAAATTGATAAAAGCAGTTGTATGGTTTGTTTAAATTTGCAGTCATTGGTTTTTGTTTGGGATACATTTTAAAGTGAAGTCTCAGCGTCACTCTGTTACCGTGGAAATGCCCCTAATTAAGCTGTCACATGTACAGTAGAGCGGTGAAAAATATTATATTTTTAGATCCCATAAAATAAGCAATATCACATTTACAACTTCATTAATAATTCCCATGCACAAGGTTGTCCGATGTTAAAAGCTAGCCTATATCAGACCCGGCTACTTGGTGTTCGCCAAAGCATACGGAACCGTAATGTAAACACTGGCATCAGTTACTACCTCTGAGCTGAATCGTTGGGAGCTAAAGAGTAACTGACAAAAAGCTCCCTTTTTCCACACCTCCCCCTTCCCTTCATTCTTTCTCCTACGCCTCATGATCTGCTGCTTTCTTAATTGTCCGTGATGGTCTTTAAAAAACAATGGCATAATTACTCTCTCCCGTGTCAGATTAGAAGTTCTCGTTAGAGCCTCCTAAAGTAACTTCCTTCAATGAAGCTGAGGAGATAAATGTACTGAACGCCAGGCAGATACTGTACCAGTCTTACAGTCATAGGCTATCATCATCTAATTCACGGGATTCTGTGAATAGACATTTACATACAATATACATGTATATTAACAAACTCCTATACCCATCTCATTGTCCTCATGCACTTTCATGTATTTCACTGTTCTTTAGTATGACTTAAGATGTAGTCTTAGGATTGTAGAACTCCAGCCTTAGAATTGATACATTATAGCATTCTACCCTTAGAATTGATACATTCTAGCATTCTAGCCTTAGAATTGATACATTCTAGCAATCTAGCCTTAGAATTGACACATTCTAGCATTCTAGCCTTAGAATTGATACATTCTAGCATTCTAGCCTTAGAATTGATACATTCTAGCAATCTAGCCTTAGAATTGACACATTCTAGCATTCTAGCCTTAGAATTGATACATTCTAGCAATCTAGCCTTAGAATTGACACATTCTAGCATTCTAGCCTTAGAATTGACACATTCTAGCAATCTAGCCTTAGAATTGATACATTCTAGCATTCTAGCCTTAGAATTGACACGTTCTAGAATGAATGCTAGCCTTAAAATGGATGATCATTTAAGTTCTGTAATGAATGACCTGTATTGGCTGTGGTGTTTGGAATCCTTCCCAGTACTTCCACCATGCCTGTGATTCCTGTCTGTGTGTGTCAAATCCAGTAGTCTTCCTTACTAATACAATACAGTCATGCTTGAAAAACAATAATGGGACTTTTTACAAAGCATATACCGTTCTGTATCTAGCAATATATTTTATGGCTTGCAAAATAGTGATGATACAGTCAATATTATGAATAGGCCCTGGAAGTGTAGCTAGCGTTTGGACAATATGAATTCTGATCAGGAGTTTAGATAACTGACTTTCCATGGTCTTTTATCATTCACCAAGCAGATCTGCTGTTGTCTTCCGCTATGTTTTATGAGCACATTATACAAATTACACTTGCAACAAACACCATAAATTACTTGTATCTCAGGCTCACATACACACTGTAGCTTGGTGATGCACGATAAATAACACAGCAATGAGTGGAAGGATTTCATTGGTATAGGGTAGAGGTGGAATTTCTCTACATAAACTAGCTTGTACAGTCGTTTCTGCTTTCTAAAGTCCCTGTCTGTCTGTTTGTCTATGTTTGTTGTTCTTGGTACCCCTATGATCAGAATAGAGGCATAAAGCAAAATACTGCCAGAGTAATTTCACAAGCATGCGGGACAGACAGCCAGACCTCATCTCTGTGAAGATCTGGCATCAGACAACTTCAGTAGAGCGAGAGAGTTGTCTGGGGTGCATTTGTTAAGATGATAATTGTTTGTTTATCATCATGAATCAGTAGTCTGTATATTGAGGCCTCAGACTTTCAGAGAGAAGCCGATCTGTGATGAGATATCCCACTGGGCACAGGCGTCAGTTCAACGTCTAGTTTTGATTTACAGTTGGTTGAGTTGTCAACTAACGTGAATTCAACGTGAAAGCATCGAAATATTTCACCATGACATTAGATTTAGGTTAAATCAAATCCAATCAGTTTTCCGCGACGATTCAAAGTCATCGCATTTCATTTGGGGTTTGAAATGACGTGGAAACAGCGTTGATTCAACAGGTTTTTGCCCAGTGGGATTTGTCTTGTTGCTGAAGTGCTCCTCTTCTTCCCATGTCTTTCTATATGTTCTTTCTTCTGCCTAATCCTATTGTTTTTCTAAACAATGATTATCATCAGAAGCACCACCACAGTCGAACTCAGAGCTTGTAGCGAATCAAGGCAACCCGACAGAGCCACCACACCACTGCATCATGCATCAATTATTCAAACGCTATTGCTTTGTACAAGCAAGCTCTCTGGTGGAGATAGAGAGGAGAGAGGGATAGAGAGAGAGGTCTCTTCCTCTGCCTCTGCACAGCCAATTACTTCAAAATGTTTAGTTCATTTATTATTGAAGGTGTAAATCTTGTACAGGTTGTCGGCAGCTGACCCTGTGAGGAGTCTATTGTAACCTGCTTTGATCACGCTCCGCTAGGCTCCACTAGGCTGGCACGGAGCTGCCCTTCCAGCTGTGGCATCCAGCATCCATGTGCAGGGAGCCAGAGGAGGGGTAGGGAGGACTGCTGAGTGCTGGGAGGGCTCAGGGTAGCACCAGCCTCTCCACTTTAAGGATCCAAGTGGGTACTTATACTGAACAAAAATGTAAATGCAACATGCAACAATTTCAAAGATGTTAATGAGTTACAGTTCATATAAGTAAATCAGTCAATTGAAATAAATGTATCAGGCCCTAATCTATGGATTTCACATGACTGGGAATACAGATATGCATCTGTTGGTCACAGACACCTTTAAAAAATGGTAGGGGCGGGGATCTGAAAACCAGTTAGTATCTGGTGTGACCACCATTTGCCTCATGCAGCGTGACACATCTCCTTCGCATAGAGTTGATCAGGCTGTTGATTGTGGCCTGTGGAATGTTGTCCCACTCCTCTTCAATGACTGTGCGAAGTTGCAGGATATTGTCCGGGAACTGGAACACGCTGTCATACACGTCGGTCCAGAGCATCCCAAACATGCTCAATGGGTGACATGTCTGGTGAGAATGCAGGCCATGGAAGAACTGGGACATTTCAGCTTCCAGGAATTGTGTACAGATCCTTGCGACATGAGGCCGTGCATTATCATGCTGAAACATGAGGTGATGGCGGCGGATGAATGGCACGACAATGGGCCTCAGGATCTCATCACGGTATCTCTGTGCATTCAAATTGCCTTCGATAAAATGTAATTATGTTCGTTCTCCGTAGCTTGTGCCTGCTCATACCATAACCCCACCGTCACCATGGGGCACTCTGTTCACAACGTTGACATCAGCAAACCGCTCGCCCACATGACGCCATACACACTGTCTGCCATCTGCCCGATACAGTTGAAACCGGGATTAATCCGTGAAGAGCACACTTTTCCAGTGTGCAGTGGCCATTGAAGGTGAGCATTTTCCAACTGCAGTCAGGTCAAGACCCTGGTGAGGACGACAAGAACGCACGCAGATGAGCTTCCCTGAGACGGTTTCTGACAGGTTGTGCAGAAATTCTTCAGTTGTACAAACCCACAGTTTCATCAGCTGTCCGGGTGGCTGGTCTCAGACGATCCCGCAGGTGAAGAAGCCGGATGTGGAGGTCCTGGGCTGGAGACATCTGTGGCATTGTGTTGTGACAAAACTGCACATTTTAGAGTGGCCTTTTATTGTCCCCTGCACAAGGTGCACCTGTGTAATGATCATGCTTTTTAATCAGCTTCTTGATATGCCACACGATTCTTGGCAAAGGAGAAATGCTCACTAACAGGGATGTAAACAAATGTGTGTAGCAAAGTTTAGAGAAATAAGCTTTTTGTGCATATGGAACATTTCTGGGTTCTTTTATTTCAGCTCATGAAACATGGGATCAACACTTTACATGTTGCGTTTATATTTTTGTCCAGTGTAGTTTGTGAGGAAGACTAGCGATGCTGCTCTTGGTTCCCACCCCACCATCCCAACCCTACAGTAGGTCTCAGTTCAGGGTGGCCCTGATATGCTCACCATGCTGCTTGTTGTCAGGGCGATGGCTGCAGAGTGGCGGGGGGGCCTCACATGTGACTCTGGGTTCACCCCTGGCCTGTAGTGTACAGCGTGGAGATGTAATGTAATATCAGCTTGTACAGACTTGGCCTAGAGATACAGGAAGTGTAGCCTTGTAGCCAATGACCTGTACAGCCTTAGTTTAAGATGTTGGAGAAGTAGCCATACAGGAAAGCAGTTTGGACTGTGGAGAGATCCTAAGGCTAATAAAGTTCACAGCCCATGTTGAGGATACTGCAGAGAGAAGGGGACATTGTGATAGTGAGAGGATACTTACTCTATTGTACGTACTGTATTAAAAATATGCTACTGTCATAGCTACAAGGCTACTTCCTTTTTATTCCTCTCTTATATTTAGTCTCCTTAATAAGTAAAGTAGCATCATAAATATTATATTGAACTTCAGAAGCGCGGGGACTCAGTCTGCCATATTAAAGGCTGTCTGAGTTATGGATTACATTTGCCTAAGTAATAACCTGAGTATATGTACTATGTCAAGTATCATTATTAAAAATGCACTCTTTGATTTAGTTTTCTAAAGATATTTACTGTTTGTGAGTGAGTTTACCCCTACTACACCTTTAAATCACAATAATGTTATCAGACCCGATTTTCACCACAAAAAGACCCCCAAAATTCATTAACAGCGATTTAGCGGTTCAATTGAATGCTGCTTTTCCTTTAAATGGGGTTTAGAGAGGCGCAGGGATCTGTCACGGGAGAGATCTCGCTCTCTGTCTCCTCCGTTTTGGTTGGTGGCCAGTGAGGAGAGGAGTAAGCTGTCTCAAGGATACAGGGCCGGGACAGAGAGAGAGGGGGAAGAGAGAAAAGAGAGAGGCTGGCTCAAGTAATTGTGTGGCTCCCAGGTGATGAGGGCTTTTATGCCATTAACAGTGTCTATCCCTGCTCACAGTGTGCCAAGTCTTTAACAAGGGACTGCTGCTAATTTCAGAGCTAATATTGAGCCGTTCCACCTCAGAGGCTTCAGCAGGTGCCTGGCCCAGACACAGACAGACAGGGGCGGATTGAGGAGTGGAGGAGAGGAGAGAAAATTACCATTGAACTATAGATTTTTTTTCTTCTTCTGATTGAAGCGAGCGATTACTGGGACAGATCAGGTTCAGGGGAAGGTAGAGGAGATGATGAGCGCTCGTCAAGGAGCCGTCGCCCCCTTCTGAGCCTCTATCTCTCTCCCTCCCTCTCCCGCGCTCTCTCTCTCTCTCTCTGATTCACTCTCTCTCTCTCTCTCCAACGCATCTCTTATCTGTCTCTTTATAGCTACCTGGCTCCCCTCGCACCGCCTTGGCTGGCTGGCTGGGAGACTCAATAAACCATTTTGGGAAGGGAAGTGGGGGAATCTATGTGGCGGGCTGTTGAGAGCAGCTTTGAAGGGTTTTGATGTGGTTGGTTGGCTGGTGAGATACTGGAGAGTATAGATTGACGTCAGACACAGACAGACAGCAGAATATATGAGGCGTTTTTTATTCATAAACACATGGATTTGTGAGATAGGCAAAATTGTTACAGATAAGTTCCCAAGCTTTATTATGACTTATATCTCCTTATTAGTTATTCATATTCTGAAGCAAAAAGACCTCGTTACAGACACATTACAAATAGAATTGTGTTTTTGTTTTGTATGGGTGTTTGTTTGTTTCCATATAGTATTGACCCCATGAGAAATGCGGAGAGCAGTAGGGGAGAGTGGGTTAAGTTGAGCCAAAGGGTTACGTTGAGCCACCCTTGTTTCTAGGAAACCATAGACAGAATTAATGTGGCCAAATATTTCGGAAGAGGTCATCATTTCATGGAGTCTGTGAATGAAGAAACCACATGGAAAAAGTGGTAAGTTCGGTCCAAAGAAATCAACCAAGTCAAATAAATGTATTGTGTTAGAGTTTTCATGAGGCTTGTATCTAAACCAAAGATTGTTCTATACATCAGTTGGGGTCTCTATAAGCTTCAATATGCGGTCCTAAACCTAGCATTAAAGTGCATCCTTGTTTGGGCTAATATAGTCCAAATGTTTGCCTTGGGGTAAGTTGAACCAATGGTTGAGCCAATGTAAATGTTTTCATTCCAGGTGTAATGCAAGGTATGTTGTTATTGTGTTGAATGTTGCTGAGTAGCTCTTGTTCTCTGTCTTTGGATATCCCTCTCTTAGCGTACTGTCCAAATGGCACCCTATTCCCTATATAGTGCACTGCTTTTGAAAAGGGCCCTATGGACCTTGGTCAAAAGTAGTGCACTATATAGGGAATAGGGTGCAATTTGAGATGCTGCAGTCTTTTATTTAAAAAAAAGTTACCCCCTTTTTCGTGATGTCCAATTGGTAGTTACGATCTTGTTTCATCGCTGCAACTCCCTAACGGGCTAGGGAGAGGCGAAGGTTGCGCCATGCGTCCTCCGAAACATGACCCGCCAAACCACGCTGCTTCTTAACACCTGCTCGCTTAACCCGGAAGCAAGCCTCACCAATGTGTCGGAGGAAACGCTGTTCAATTAACGACTGAAGTCAGCTTGCAGGTGCCCGGCCTGCCACAAGGAGTCACTAGAGCGCGATGAGCCATGGAAAGCCCCCGGCCAAACCCTCCCCTAACCCGGACGATGCTGGGCCAATTGTGCACCGCCCTATAGGACTCCCGGTCACGGCCCGGCTGTAACACAGCCTGGGATCGAACCCCAGGCTGTAGTGACACCTCAACACTGCGATGCAGTGCCACTCGGGAGTGAGATGCAGTCTTAGAGATAGAGATGAAAGGATGACCCTGCTAAATAAGAGAATGATCCATCATGCTCAAAATAGTCAACTAGACTAACCCTGGCCTGCTGAACAGTGGAAAAACCTCTACTCTCCTCTACCTCTGCTCTGCTCCCTCCCTCCTGTTCCCACAAAGAGGATTTAAGAACTGTCTACTTGTTGTTATTAAGGAGACATTGCTTAGCTTAGCTTTGTATTTGTGATCAAGGAACTGTCTGTCAGCCAGACATACGGTAGCTGTTATATAGCTACATCCAAATCATTTTACCATTGATCATAACTTGATGTTGATATGGTGAATTAACTCAACATTACCCAGAATCCTTTAAATCTCCCACAATCCTCTCTTTCTTTCTCTCGTACAGTGTTTCTGCATCCCAAATGGCACCCTATTGCCTATATGGTGCACTACTTCTGAGCATGGCCTTTAAGGCTCTGGTCTAAATTAGTACACTATAAAGGAACTAGGTTGCCATTTAGGATTTAAAAATTGTTGTGTCACACCTTTTAACAGGATTTCCATTAATGGAATGGTATGGCAGAAATGAAGAAGGCTGACAGGGTATTGTGTTGGCGCTGGGGCTTTCAGCCACTGCACTTGCCATGTAATCGCATTGCGTCAGGCTTACCTGTAGCTGGCCCGAATGGCTTTATTCACAGCTAACGGGATTTGCCTCGCCCGCTGTGGCGATGGATCCACTGAGCGGGCGGAGCCGCAGTCACTCTGTACTAAGCCGCTTGATGCCAGATCACTGCAGACTAACCAGTTGGGCAAACAGAAGACACCAGATCACTGCAGACTAACCAGTTGGGCAAACAGAAGACACCAGATCACTGCAGACTAACCAGTCGGGCAAACAGAAGACACCAGATCACTGCAGACTAACCAGTCGGGCAAACAGAAGACACCACATCACTGCAGACTAACCAGTTGGGCAAACAGAAGACACCAGATCACTGCAGACTAACCAGTTGGGCAAACAGAAGACACCAGATCACTGCAGACTAACCAGTTGGGCAAACAGAAGACACCAGATCACTGCAGACTAACCAGTTGGGCAAACAGAAGACACCAGATCACTGCAGACTAACCAGTTGGGCAAACAGAAGACACCAGATCACTGCAGACTAACCAGTTGGGCAAACAGAAGACACCACATCACTGCAGACTAACCAGTTGGGCAAACAGAAGACACCACATCACTGCAGACTAACCAGTTGGGCAAACAGAAGACACCAGATCACTGCAGACTAACCAGTTGGGCAAACAGAAGACACCATATCACTGCAGACTAACCAGTTGGGCAAACAGAAGACACCATATCACTGCAGACTAACCAGTTGGGCAAACAGAAGACACCACATCACTGCAGACTAACCAGTTGGGCAAACAGAAGACACCACATCACTGCAGACTAACCAGTTGGGCAAACAGAAGACACCACATCACTGCAGACAACCAAGAACCAGAAGACAACCTGATACCAGCAACTCTCCTCACTCCCCACTGTTTTTCCCCATAAGTCCTGGGATTCAAACTGGCAACCCTTCGGTCACTGGCTCACCTCTCTAACCTCAGGGCTTTCCAAGTTTTGGCCATCAAGCATTGTGGCTATCAAGATTTCATCATCCCTGCCCCTCACCACCACCATTACAGTGGCTCTCACCACACATCTGCTACTAGTCATTATAGACATGTCTGGTTCCGGTGTGCAAGGCTGCAAGCCACATATGCCTCTGATTAGCAGAAGTAACATTTGTTTAGTCCTATTTCATACAGTATGTAACAATCAGTTTCCCTGTATTGCAGACCAGTACCAGTTTTCCATGCTTGAGGTAAATGCAAACAACCATATCCGCAGCAAATTAAAGTCAGATATGAATTTAAAAACATTGCAATGCAAATTGAAACTAAAACGTATTGCTGGGCCCCCCAGTTCCACATCCAGGTTTGGATGAGTCCATCGTAAAAATAGAGAAGTTATTGTCTACGTGCCAAATGGCACCCTAATCCCTACATAGTGCACTACTTTTTGCACAGGGCCTCTAGGGAATAGGGTGCCATTTGGGACACACTCATTTTTCCACAGAGGAGAGAGAGAGAAAGAGTGCTGGGGGGCTTTAAATTAAAAGCATACAGGAGAGAGACTATTAATCAAGACAGCAGGTAATATCTGATTCTGGTTTCAGTCCCCGGACGCAATTCCTTTTTATTTTATGGACACGCTCCACTAGCATTTCATATTTGGTGTGTGTGTGTGTCTGTGCCTGTGCCTATGTCTATGCTTGTGTGTGTGTGTTGTGTACATTGAAGCTGCCACCCTCCCTCTCCTTGTTCATGGGTACATACAGGACAACTCTGTGGTGGGGGAGATTGGAGCGCACTGGGAAATATGGTCTCTATCCTTCCCAAATGGCACCCTATTCCCTATATAGTGCACTACTTTTGACCAGGATCCATAGAGCTCTGGTCAAAAGTAGTGCACTGTATAGGGAATAGAGTTCCATTTGAGATGCAGCCACTAGCTCCAGTCTGTACAGGCAGCCTGGTGACCTTGGCCATTGACAACTGTCTTCTCAGTCTGCCCTCTCTGTCTACAACCTGCGGGTCTCAAGCAGGCAGAACACAGGACAGCTCTACACCATAAGCACACACACGCACGCTCGCACGCACGCTCACACAAACACACACCTGCACATTATACAACCACACCCGATGAGAGATTACACTATTGACTTAAAAGGTTGATATTCACACACTAAACCCCTGAGGGAGTTCTGTGAGTTTAAACTGCTCTGTGTTAAAACAGTACCACCTGTTAGGTCTGTTACTGAGATGTTTTGCTTTTGTTGTCAGTGTGGTTTAATAACTTCATGTGTGTGTTTATACCACGGTCATAACACTTGAGTCGCTCTGCATAAATAATTTATTTATACGTAATTTATACGTTTATACTTAATTCCTTGAGTGAATCTGATTTACTGCTTTTATGCACTCGGTTTTCTGTCTCTTTTCCTTTGTTGGGGGATTGATTTTTGACTTGAAATGGAACCAATCCCTTGTCCAAACAGCTTGTTGCTAGTTGTGTATTTCATGATGTGGCTGTGTGTGTTTAGTCGTATGCAGTAAGTTTAATCCAACAGTAAGACAATTCCCACTGTAATGAAGATATGCAGGCTCATGGAAGTGGTGTGCTGGAACTATTAAGACTTTACACCCTGCTGCATAGCCACTGTTGATTTAGAATCAGAGTAGCTTTACATAGCCTGAAAGAAAAGGTTATGTTATTTGGGCTTTGAATCAAAGAGCAAAAAATGTAATGGTCAAAAAGGATTTATTGTGGTGCATGTTTGGTTGTAGGAAGCAAGTTGAAATCTCATCTTCTCCTCCCATGCAAACGTGTGCGCGACTGCGTGTTTACACGTATATCTGTTTGTGTATACCACAGGTGGCTGGTGGCACCTTAATTGGGGAGGACAGGCTCATAGTAATGGCTGGAACAGAATAAATGGAATGGTGTTATTGGTCAAGTGTTATTGGTCACATGCGCCGAACACAACAGGTGTAGACTCTACCGTGAAATTCTTACCTGCGAGCCCATTCCCAACAATGCAGAGTTAGAAAAAAAAAGAGTGGAAATAGTTTCCACGTGTTTGATACCACGCCATTCACTCCATTCCAGCCATTACTATGAGCCGTCCTCCCTTCAGCAGCCTCCTGTGGTCTATAGTACGTGTCCACTCTGGCCCATCCCTAATGATAGAATGTGAATTAAAGGATAAGGATAAGCAATCTGTCTCTGTATGAGGCCTTGTTTCCTCCATAAATACTGTCTCCTCCCGTGTCTATATTCATGTCCATTCTGCATCATCCTACAAGAAACAGTGAAATAAGCCTCAGCGTTGCTGCTGTGAGCCTGGTGGAGCAGCCAGGCGTCCGGATGACCACCCTGAGAAGAGCCATACAGACCCTGACCCTCTGAGCACACGTGCACACACACACTGACCTTCTGAGCGCAAAGGAGGACAATGGTAGCTCTCCTCTCAGTGTTTCCCCTACCGCTGGTAATCACAGCAGCCTGGCAGGCCCACTCCTCCACCTAGCAGATTTCCTAGCCTCCGAGCTGTGGGTGGTGGGTTTTTCACTACAAAGGGGGATTATTCTCATTCATTAACAGCAGGGTTTCATCCTGCATAATTTGCTGGCTATTATTTCTCCAAATGACCGCATCATTGTAGTTGAATCAATATGTAGCAAGATGGCTGATTAATGCCTTGGCCTGCCTCTCTCTCTTCTCTCTTCATAAGCCTCTCTCTCTGTCTCTCTCCTCATCTTTATGTTCCCTCCTTTGTGTTACAGCAGGTATTTCATTTAATGGTATCAATACCACAGCGAGAGGTAGAAAAACAACAACAACAGCAGCAACAACAACAACAGAAAGAACCAAAGCAGCAAAATGAAAACGAGTGCAGATTAATGTATTTTTTTGTCCACCTTTTATTCTTTTTCTTTTTTAATTGCCTCTTAAGTATTCCAATTTACTCAATCAGCAGGTTTTTATTTGTTCTTTCATTGAATTTCCGGGTACTAATTTATGAGTGTTGGTCACAAAGCCTAACAATAATAGATGCAGTTGGTTCAATGTACGAGATGAGCTTCTACAGCCTTGGTGCTACAACGGTTGTTAGTGTGGTACTATGTTGGTCCAGCAACAACCTTACTAGACCCACTGTGACAGAGGCCTGTTCAATAACATTCAGAATTGTAATTGAATTATATTTGAAATAAATACTGCTGTTTGAACTTCAAGTGCTTCATTATCATGCACCTGATACAGTTACTCCTTCTGTGCATTTAGCTATGAAACAGGCACCACACTTGCACACGCAGATCACAGACACACACACACACAGACAGACAGCTCTGAGGACGTCAATGTCACCTGAGACACAGAGCGTAATGGCAACCTTAATAAGGACAATGGACATCCGTGGCAATAGGCCATCCCCTTCACAGACTGATAGGATAGTCTGACGTGCAGACAGACCTTAAATGGTATTAAAAGGGAGAAACAACCTTCCAATACAACGATGAACAGTTAGCGTTAACCAAAGAAATAGAGAACACTGTTTAATGGAGTTAAAGGAAAATTCCACCCAAAAACGGTATTTGGTGTATTGGTATTTGTTTCATTAGTCCATTGTTGATATAGTCCCAACATGTTTTGCATGTCAGCAATCAAGTTTTCAAGATATATAACTTTCAAAATACAGAAATATAGCTGATATAATGTAATATATAATGGAAAACTCATATAATGGAAAACAACACCATATGAAGCAAAATGCATCATACCGGCTGTATTTCTGTATTTTGAAAGTTATATAAACTCAGCAAAAAAAGAAACGTCCTCTCACTGTCAACTGCGTTTATTTTCAGCAAACTTAACATGTGTAAATATTTGTATGAACATAAGATTCAACAACTGAGACATAAACTGAACAAGTTCCACAGACATGTGACTAACAGAAATGGAATAATGTGTCCCTGAACAAAAGGGGGTTCAAAATAACAGTCAGTATCTGGTGTGGCCACCAGCTGCATTAAGTACTGCAGTGCATCTCCTCCTCATGGACTGCACCATATTTGCCAGTTCTTGCTGTGAGATGTTACCCCACTCTTCCACCAAGGCACCTGCAAGTTCCCGGACGTTTCTGGGGGGAATGGCCCTAGCCCTCACCCTCCAATCCAACAGGTCCCAGACGTGCTCAATGGGATTGAGATCCGGGCTCTTCGCTGGCCATGGCAGAACACTGGCATTCCTGTCTTGCAGGAAATCAAGTACAGAACGAGCAGTATGGCTGGTGGCATTGTCATGCTGGAGGGTCATGTCAGGATGAGCCTGCAGGAAGTGTACCAATGAGGGAGGAGGATGTCTTCCCTGTAACGCACAGCGTTGAGATTGCCTGCAATGACGACAAGCTCAGTCCGATGATGCTGTGACACACCGCCCCAGACCATGACGGACCCTCCACCTCCAAATCGATCCCGCTCCAGAGTACAGGCCTCGGTGTAACGCTCATTCCTTCGACGATAAACGCGAATCCGACCATCACCCCTAGTGAGACAAAATCGCGACTCGTCAGTTTTTGCCAGTCCTATCTGGTCCAGCAACGGTGGGTTTGTGCATAGCCATTGTTGCCGGTGATGTCCGGTGAGGACCTGCCTTACAACAGGCCTACAAGCCCTCAGTCCAGCCTCTCTCAGCCTATTGCGGACAGTCTGAGCACTGATGGACGGATTGTGTGTTCCTGGTGTAACTCGGGCAGTTGTTGTTGCCATCCTGTACCTGTTCCGCAGGTGTGATGTTCGGATGTACCGATCCTGTGCAGGTGTTGTTCTGCCACTGCCAGGACGATCAGCTGTCCGTCCGGTCTCCCTGTAGCGCTGTCTTAGGCGTCTAACAGTACGGACATTGCAATTTATTGCCCTGGCCACATCTGCAGTTCTCATGCGTCCTTGCAGCATGCCTAAGGCACGTTCACACAGATGAGCAGGGACCCTGGGCATCTTTCTTTAGGTGTTTTTCAGAGTCAGTAGAAAGGCCTCTTTAGTGTCCTAAGTTTTCATAACTGACCTTAATTGCCTACCGTCTGTAAGCTGTTAGTGTCTTAACTACCGTTCCACAGGTGCGTGTTCATTAATTGTTTACGGTTCATTGAACAAGCATGGGAAACAGTGTTTAAAGCCTTCACAATGACGATCTGTGAAGTTATTTAGATTTTTACGAATTATCTTTGAAAGACAGGGTCCTGAAAAAGGGAAGTTTCTTTTTTTGCTGAGTTTATCTTGAAAACTTGATTGCTGACATGCAAAACATTTTGGGACTATATCAACAGTGGACTAATGAAACAAATACCAAAAGTGAGTTTTTGGGTGGAGTTTTCCTTTAAAAGAATGGTGGTGTGAAAACATAGATGTCACAGCATCATTGAATCTTATGAACTTCGTATGAATGTGTTTCTACTTATAGTACTGTACGTGTTGATGAACACCTGTGATATTGTACATCTGCTTCGGATTTTTGTTTGATCATCTCATTTAAATAGTGAATAAATGTTGTGAACACGTTAGTGTAGTGTACAATGCTACAGTACAAATGCATGCATGTCCTTGGGGGTCTTCAAAAACCATCAGAGTGGAAGTCCTGATCTAGGATCAGGTCTCCCCTGCCCATATAATCATATTCATTATGATCTAAAAGGATAAGCTGATTCTAGATCAGCACTCCTACTCTGATATGTTTAGTGAATATGGGCCCTGGTGTTGTCCAGTCTTTGTGGTATTTATAAATGGGGCCTAACCCCGAACAAGGTTGTTTTTAACCCCTCATTGTCTGCCGGGGGTTTGGACAGGTTTGATGACACAGTGTGACCAAGTTGATGAGAAGTTAAATTATGTTACTAAGGAGATAGCATTTTCTATAATGAGAAAGAGAACCTAGTGCACCCTCTCTTTTTACTGCTGCATGGAGAGCCAGAGTCACAAAAGCAATTGATTAGTTTTGGCATTTAGTCCCCCGATCAGTGGCGTCATCCATTTCTTCAGGAGGAGGGCCCTAATCTAAAGTGGCATTTTGCTCTGGCTGCCTTTTCAACAGTGATGAAACCAATTACTTCAATCCTAAATGATCATTTGCACACAAGTTTCGGCCGCTTGATGTATTCTCCTTGCCTTCAAAAGTTGAATGGTGGGTGGTTCGCTGATTGGCTACACAGAGTGATATCTTAGACAGCAGGCTCACCACGGTGTGTCACCTCCATTCAAGATGTCCATTCATTTAATTGGCCAATGACCCTGTGGCTGTTTTATTGTTGTTTGCTGCACAACCACGTCTACAGATATCTTATGAGTTTTCTTGAGAAAGACATTAGTTACCGTAAGTTGCCATCTTCTAGTTCATTAAAAGCGACACATGCTTTATTAGCAGTACGTGTAGTCTGGTTTGTATTATTATAATAATGTTCTTATTATACTGTAAGTTACCCCGTCAGTATATAAGTCAAAGCTAATCGACTTAAAATGGATGCTGACTCCCTCTCTGTTTTGGAACCCTGTTACTGTGAGTAAAGAAATGTCCTGTTCTGTGTACATTTCATATCTCTAATCTCGACTTCTCACAAGTCTTTTCCGTTTTTACAATACTAACTGTACTCTGGAGTTCTCTTGTAGACGAGGGAAAGCAGGAAGTGTGAACACAATGCGGCTCTCTGTTCCTACACACAGATCCCTATCAGACACCCCTCACATTGGTTGATTTCCCCACTGGCATTTCACCGTGTGGGCCATAAGCATTCTATTTTCAAGTAAACACTTACCAACCAGTATGTTTTTTTCTCTCTCCGTGATGTCATTGAGATGTGTGTATGGGCGTGGGTTTGTATGATTCAGAATATACAGAGAGTCATTTGAAAATGGTGCAAAAGAATGTGGTGGGGTTGTGCCATCGTTGTAGATGGTGACTGTAGTGTAGGTGATGGAGATGGCTCTCTCTACACAATGATAACGGGGCTTGTCTGGGACTCAATGGGAATGACAGATTGTGAAGCGGTTCTGCTTGTGCTCCCTACCACCGGTCTCTTTTTAAGCATGGGCATCTGACACCCTAGTGGGACCAGCATGGGGACCGCTCTGTGATTGCAATGTGAGAACGATGTTCATGGAGTAGTTCAGTATGTGGAGAATGTGGTGTAAAATACAGACTATGAGGTCTGCATGTTGCAGAATATTTTTTTTTTTAAAGATCTATATAATAGTTAATAATTATTAAGTGATTTATATTCTTGTAGTATGTAGGGTGCTGGTCACCAACTCTAGAAAGTGATTACCTGAGAAAGGACGGGTCATTGCAGATTTTTTTTATTTATTGTTATTATATTTGTTTACGGTAATCAAAATAAAGTTGCCACGTCCGGAGTACAGTATGTGATGTGGAACATAGACGGGGTCGTGACCTCAGAACCAGAACCAAATCCAGCCAGAAGTTAGTGACCTCATCCCTGTCTTGTAAAAGGAACTTAAAAAGCTAGTGGGTTGTTCGTTGAACTACGACATGATTTAATTTCATGTTTATATATAAAAAAAAGTGTTACATTTACTCTGGTAGAACATGATAAATATGTCTGCTGTATGAAGGTCACACAACCCTGGCGCATCAAGAAATATTTGGCAGGCCGACATAATGCTTTCCAAGTTTGCGGAACAAATGAAATTCTGCTGCTCTGTTGCACTTTGCCTCCAAACAACCATTACAACTAGCTTTATATATTGTCTGAGCAGCAGACCATCAAATGGTGTTTTTCTTCTTGCAGGGGCGGTCGAGATGATCAAGAACAGCAATCTGCTACTTAGATGTAAAGGCAGAGGGTGCATCTGTATCTGGCAATGAAATTATCCTATTACACTCCTGATGCACACAAAAGCTAACATAAATTGATCTTGACAACTATGAGCATGGTATTAGTAAGCCACAAGACATTATTTGGCTGAATGAAGGTTGTGGGAAGTGGTGCTTGGTGAATTCTCATTTGAATCCTGCAGACATTGTGAATGTCTAAATTCATTAATTGATTTCTCAAACCTCTTTTGAATCTATGTACTCTGTCTATATACAGTAGTAACCCACTGTCAGAGCGTGGGTGGGCCTTGGCTTGCTGTTTTTTTATTCACGTTTGCTTAATGTTGTTGGTTTTTGTCTTGAATCACTGATAACTAAACGACAAAATAATGTGAAATTATTTTCTTCACCAACAGTCATTTTTCATCTTCAGGGCAGAAACCCTCTCTTCCCTCATCTTTCAAGTCTGTTCTAACAGATTTTGCATTTGTGGTGGTAAAGAAATTAATCTAGGTGTCGGCCAGTGGGGAACCCAGAGATTCCTGTGTGATTTATTGGCAACTTAATTCAAAATGGCTTGGGATGATGAACGCCATAGAAAGTTGGGAGTTGTGTTATGGAAGTATGGAACTGCTTCGAGTTCTTCGATATAAAATAAATAACACAATGACTGAAGGGGACAGACGTGTTTGACTGGAACGATACAAGCCAATAGACTATAACCAACCATGCGTCCTTCAATAGGTCATGTGATCTACTGCTGCTGTATAAAGGGCTTGAAAGCATATACCTGAATAGAGTACACTGTAAAGGGGTTAGCATGAATTTGACAGTAATTTACAGACAGCTTGGTGGCAAGTAAAATTATGTATTTAATATTACAGTACACTCCACTGTAATATAAATACAGTATCAAAGCAATTACTGTGTAATGACACACAGTACAATATCGTAAAATGGATTGTATTATACTGTAAAAAAAGTGAATTATAACTATTTTAAACACATCTATTCTGACACATCTGAGAAATGTGCACCTGCAGTATATTTGTTACTCTTACCAGTTCAGGCAGCTGACATGAATAAATCAATTGAAGTAGAAATATAGAGGAGAAATATCACACTGAGCTCTCAGACAGTGTAAAGTGAGGTCAGTGCAGTATTTGGCCTTTTTGAATATGATCTCATTTTGTGAAACTATTTCAGCTGCAGAGAGAAAGAGAGAGATCTATCTGGGCCTATTGCAGTGTCTTACGTTAAAAAAAGGCAGCAATCTGAAAGTCATTCAGCAGGCTGTCTCGTGAGACCCAAGGCCAAAGCTAATCAGAACTTCGACCCACTTCTAAATTCCAATGACTGAATCAATTGTGCTGAGCGTTCCCACTGGAGTAGAGCAAGTCACTAACGGCCAAGACTGACTGACTTGGTGTGGTTGGTCCTATAGCCCTGTAACCTAGCCTAGCTCCCAAATGCCCCCCTTTTCCCTTTATTTATTTTTTAGGGTGCCATTTGGGACACAGACTTAGACTTAGTCCACAGTATGACAACAGTCAGGTGTCTGAGCTGACAGATGGACTAGGGTCATGTTCAACAGGTCGCACCGTAGCAAAACATTTTGCAATGGAGAACAACATGTGTTCTAATTGGACAAGTACAGGTAGTCCCTCCCCGTTTCAAAACTTTTCTCCTTACTTAACCTGACCCTGGTCTTGCTTGCTTGCTAACTTGCTTATGGCGTCAAATGATGGTATGGCCTTTCTGTTCTTCCTGGTCGAAACCAAGGCCCTAACTTTCTGCTCGTCTCCCACCTAGTTTCAGAGTGTTGCAAAAAGTGTTGTCCCTATTGAGCACAACCCTGGTCCTAACTCCTGTCTCTTCTCCTGTCCCCACCAGGTTGCAGGCTCTGAGGAAGGAGAAGTCCCGGGATGCGGCTCGCTCGCGGCGGGGGAAGGAGAACTTTGAGTTCTATGAGCTGGCCAAGATGCTGCCCCTGCCCGGGGCCATCACCAGCCAGCTGGACAAGGCTTCCATCATCCGCCTCACCATCAGCTACCTGAAGATGAGGGACTTCGCCAACCAGGGGGACCCGCCATGGAACCTGCGCATAGAAGGCCCACCACCCAACACCTCCGTCAAAGGTAAGCTCCTTCTCCACCATGGTCCAGCTACCCACAATTTAGTTCAGTTCAGTCTAGTTCAGTACCAACAGTTTCCATCAATGGTCCACTCACCTTACCAACTGTACAGTGATGATATCTCTATTTGTCTGAGCATTAAAATACCGTGACATTAAAAGGATACTTTGGGGTTTTGGATACTTCCCCAGAGTCAGATGAACTTGTGGATTCCATTTTTATGTCTCTGTGTCCAGTATGAAGGAAGTTAGACGTGGTTTTGCGAGCCAATGCTAACTAGCATTAGCGCAATGACTGGAATTCTATTGGTATCTGCTAGCAGTTCATCTGACTCTGGGGAAGTAGATAAAGGGCCTCATTGCCAAAATCCAGAAGTATTCCTTTAAGGTGAAACTGTAAATTCAAATATTATGTGAGGTAAAATGTCAACGTTAATGACAGGATTAAGGTAATTTTTCACGTTTTACTGTGCTCAGGCTACACACAATATTAGACTGGTAGGGAAATGAGGGACTCTTGTGACTGTCGTCTGGTCACAAATATTCAAAAAGTAAACATTTAACTTTGATAAATGTAGCTTTGCGCCTAGTACATGCAGCTATACTGAATCCAAATGTAACCGAATTTGCCTTTGAAATTGGGTATTTGTACAGTGCACTTAAAGGAGATACAGCTCTGTATATTTTAAAAGGGTATGCTGGAGTAGGAATGACCGTAAACATTAAAGTAAATTGCAGAAATGTTCAGTCAATGCACAATGTTTGCTCTGCACACACACACACACACACACACACACACACACACACACACACACACACACACACACACACACACACACACACACACACACACACACCAGATGGCATCATTGTTGTCTGCCTTTGAAAAGACACATGCATTTTAACGAGAAAATGTATACGGCAGAATTATTTGGGTTAGAGCATCCTGCCAGATCTCCTACTAACACAACTAAGACCTATAGCCCACACTTTGCATTCAATCAAATATGATTACACAATGCTGCCAGGCGGATTGAACCACCAACGTTTCCCTTTGGATATTTTAATGACTACACACACCAAGGTGACGTCTACCCTACCTCTGTCTACCTCTGTAGAACAATGCTCTCTCTCCCCGCTGCATGTCCTGTCCTTCCATCCTATCGACAGACAGATAGTGCCAGTTTGAATTGAATCACTAACTCACCACATTTTATTTGCACTACATTCTGAAAAGAGCGGCGTATTGATCCCATTCTTTTTGTTGCTGTGCATCGCCGGTAGCTAATGGAGACGGCTGACCATCTCCCTCTGCCCATGAATCAGTGTTATTTCTGAATAGGCTACATTAGATGAGCCTGACCCGGAGCTTCCACAGCTCTCAGCGTGCCAGACACACAGCTGGCTGAAGAGCTTGGTTTACAGATGTCACACACACACGCACGCACGCACGCACGCACGCACGCACGCACACACACGCACGCACGCACGCACGCACGCACGCACGCACGCACGCACGCACGCACGCACGCACACACACACGCACACAAAGGAGCCAGGTTTGTCAATGCACTGTGTAATATGGCAGGGAAGGAGGGGTTAGGAGGGAGGGGGCATATGCTAGGTTATTGTACCAGAAGAGGGAGCGGAGAGGAAAGGCCAGGATCATTTCTCTTCAGGGTTGTTTGTGCAACACAGATCAAGGTTAGCCGCACACAGCAGCAGAATAATATTGTTTCTGATACATGGCCGGCCCAGTTCATTTGGCAGGCCCAGTCTCTCAATCAATTTGCCTTGTGCCTTAACATACACACCCGTGTAGGTGTTACCATGAATATGTTATTATAGGAGATTTGCTGGGGGAGAAAACTGAGCCGGCTTCTGACAAGACATTTCGACTTAATAACTGATGATTGTAACCTTTAGGGAAATCTCAGGAGCACTGCGCCGGTTTTGTAAATTCTCTCTGGTTTTGGAATGGATCTTTGCTTCGGGAAAATTCTCATTCTTTCTTTTTTTATTATTTTCTATTTTTGTTCAGAATAAAGCATGGGTTAGAGCTGGCGTTTGGACGGCGGTGATGTCTGTCTGAGTTGCCAAACGTCCTTAGAACAGCCTCTAGTGTGAGGAAGCTCGGATAAGTCATAAAAGCGGTAGCCGATATTACTGGCATCGGAGCTAAAAGAATTTGACCTCCACTTCTCTCCAAACATTGTTGATTTATTATCATAACTTCTCGCCTCTCCTCTCTCGCCGCTCTCCTTTCTCTCCTCTTTGCCTTCTAGTGACCTTTACTGTAATTGACCCATCAACTAATTTTTTCTGAGCGTTTTAACCGGAATTTGCTAGTCTCTGTCAGAGGCGGTTCACATCTGTTGAAGGACACTGCACAAACAAGCATGACCTTTCTCTTGTTTGGCGGCTGGCGCACGCCTCCTGACCCCCTCCAACCCCTCCACCACCTGGCCATTTTATTATTCATGCATGCAGAGCAGAGAGGCGCAGAGCAGAGAGGAAC
The DNA here is from genome assembly GCF_016432855.1 of Salvelinus namaycush. NCBI lineage: Eukaryota > Metazoa > Chordata > Actinopteri > Salmoniformes > Salmonidae > Salvelinus > Salvelinus namaycush. The sequence goes on from NC_052321.1 coordinate 32,417,733, forward strand.
AGAGCAGAGAAGAGCAGAGCAGAGAGGAGCAGAGCAGAGAGGAGCAGAGCAGAGAGGAACAGAGCAGAGGAACAGAGCAGAGAAGAGCAGAGAGGAACAGAGCAGAGAAGAGCAGAGCAGAGAGGAGCAGAGCAGAGAGGAGCAGAGCAGAGAGGAACAGAGCAGAGGAACAGAGCAGAGAAGAGCAGAGAGGAGCAGAGCAGAGAGGAGCAGAGCAGAGAGGAGCAGAGCAGAGAGGAACAGAGCAGAGGAACAGAGCAGAGGAACAGAGCAGAGAAGAGCAGAGAGGCGCAGAGCAGAGAGGAGCAAATCAGAAAGGAGCAGAGCGGAGAGGAGCAGAGAGGAGCAAATCAAAGAGGAGCAGAGCGGAGAGCAGTCACCAAAATGCCACAATTTACGAAAATGCAAGAAATCAGATGGCTCAACAACAACAAAAATTCTCAGAGACCGTCTTGCACAAATCATATTTGTACTATACAGTACATACAGTACATTAAATGTCTACCTGTTTACTCTGTGGTTTTCTGAATTTTTGTAGGAAATACAGTACCTGACAAGAGTTGGGACACACCTACTCATTCAAGGGTTTTTCATTATTTTTACTATTTTCTACATTATAGAATAATAGTGAAGACATCAAAATATGAATTAATTCTTAAATTCAAATTCTTAAACAGATTCTTCAAAGTAGCCACCCTTTGCCTTGATGACAGCTTTGCACACTCTTGGCATTCTCTCAACCAGCTTCATGAGGTAGTCACCTGGAATGCATTTCAATTATCAGGTGTGCCTTGTTAAAAGTTAATTTGTGGAATTTCTTTCCTTAATGCGTTTGATCCAATCAGTTGTGTTGTGACAAGGTAGATTTGGTATATAGCAGATAGCCCTATTTGGTTAAAGACCAAGTCCATATTATGGCAAGAACTGCTCAAATAAGCAAAGAAAAACAACAGTCCATCTTTATTTTAAGACATGAAGGTCAGTCAATCCGGAAAATGTCAAGAACTTTGAAAGTTTCTTCAAGTGCAGTCACAAAAACCATCAAGCGCTATGATGCAACTGGCTCTCGTGAGGACCGCCACAGGAAAGGAAGAGTTACTTCTGCTGCAGAGGATAAGTTCATTAGAGTTACCTGCACCTCAGATTGCAGCCCAAATAAATGCTTTACAGAGTTCAAATAACAGACACATCTCAATATCAACTGTTCAGAGGAAGAGGAGACTGCGTGAATCAGGCCTTCATGGTCAAATTGCTGCAAGGAAATATGTCCTTTGGTTTGATGAGTCCATATTTGAGATTTTTGGTTCCAACTGCCGTGTCTTTGTGAGAGTATGTGACCGGATCATGTCAGTGATTTATTTAGAATTCAAGGTACACTTAACCAGCATGGCTGCCACAGCAATTTGCAGCAATACGCCATCCCATCTGGTTTGCACTTAGTGGGACTTTCATTTGCTTTTCAACAGGACAATGACCCAACACACCTCCAGGCTGTGTAAGGGCTATTTGACCAAGAAGGAGAGTGATGGAGTGCTGCATCAGATGACCTGGCCTCCACAATCACCCGACCTCAACCCAATTGCGATTTGGGATGAGTTGGACCGCAGAGTGAAGGAAAAGCAGCCAACAAGTGCTCAGCATATGTGGGAACTCCTTCAAGACTGTTGGAAAAGCATTCCTCATGAAGCTGGTTGTGAGAATGCCAAGAGTATGCAAAGCTCTCATCAAGGCAAAGGGTGGCTTCTTTGAATAATCTCAAATATAAAATATAGTAACCATAACACTTTTTTGGTTACTACATGATTCCATGTGATATTTCATAGTTTTGATGTCTTCACTGTCATTCTATAATGTAGAAAAAAGTAAAAATAAAGAAAAACTCTTGAATGAGTAGTTTGTCCAAACTTTTGACTGGTACAGTATAAGGATTTATAATTTACTATCGGAATCCAGAAGGTGAGAATAACTTCACTGAAGGATGGGGGAATTTGTCCACGTGACTGACTGTGTCAACTGAATAGGCCACAGTGTTGTTATGTATCCAATGATAGCCTTGTGTTAAATTAGGGGTCAACTCTAGTCTGATACCAAACTTGAAGTCCTCCTGACTTCAGAGTCTGGAAAGGCTGTTTCGATGTTGACGGCGTGCTGCGTTGATAATGAAGGGGACTGTGCTTTTACTGGTTGGTTCTCCTCGGGCGGCAGGTAGCCTAGCGGTTAGAGTGTTGGGACAGTAATCGTTCAAATCCCTGAGTTGGCAAGGTGGAAAAATCTGCTGTTCTGCCTTTGAGCAAGGCAGTTAACAACCCCAGGGAAAAAAACATTAGAGAGAACCAATCAATGCGTTTGCTCAGTTTCTGAGCGAATATTGCATTAACAAACAGCTTCCAGTCCAAACCAGTGACTCAAAGCTCTTCATCGCTGGGTCGCATCAGCCAGGCTATCAAGGATCATCTTCAAAGAGGAACCAACCAGAGAGGCTGTCTGTTCTCTTTGTCTATGTGTGGGCTTGCCCTATTTGATTTCCATCAAGCTGTTCGTGCTGAGTGTCAGTCCCCTGGATGTCCCCTGCACATTAAGAATCTTAGCTTGTTTCCCAAATGGCACCCTATTCCCTATGTAGGGCCCCGGTCAAAAATAGTGCACTACATAGGGAATAAGGTGCCATTTGGAACAGTTGTGTTAATTACAGAGAGAAGAGAAGCAGCAGTGGGATTTCTGTAGTTATGGTCCATCCAGCCCTTTCAGATTTGATGGTTTCAGTACTTAGCCTGCTGCTAGCACTAATAGTCTCCTCCATTATGGCTGGAATGACCAAACATAACTTATTTTACATGATGGCAATATGTTTCCCACTTTGATGTTTTGCAAAGGAAAATGCTCCATATCAGGAAATGCAAGCCAAACAAAATGGATATGAAGTTTATACTGTTTATGGTTATAATTAAACATTCAGTTCATACATATTCAAATAATTCGCTTGAGAAATGTACATTCTTTTTTAAAACAAATTAAAAAGTGGACCACTGTGCACTTCTCACAAGTGTTGTACCTGTCACTTGGTGATTTTCTTTCTTAACTCAGCTGCAAAGCAACTATTAAAAGAATGGAATCAGTGCCAAAAGCCCATGTACTTGCTCCAAAGGACACTGTTCTGTCAGTGACTTTTCACATTGACCTTGAGGTGTCTGAGGTCTATGCACGCTGCCGTCTCTACTTCAGTCTAGCCTCCTCCCTCCCTCCCTACCCAGCACTATAGATACTTTATCAATCCTTTTCCCACCAAATAATAAACTCCTTCCCATTGCCACTACTTGGGGGATATTACCAAGCTGCCACCCACCTGATCAAGGGGGTGATGTAATATGAACTACTATAACTCCACATGTCAAATGGTGTTCAACACGTTATCTGGTTGAAGCCTTCGACCGCCTGGCAGAGCGATCTAGCTGTAATCCCTGAGTGGCCCAGTCCCTCCATATGAAGGGCTTTTGGGTGAGCAGGTTGGCGCTGAAGAGGGCACTGACTAAAGTACACTTTCCCTGTTGCCCATTGTGCCATGCGCATTGTTGATGGTAATGAGGGAATTAATGTGTGCGTCCCAAATGGCACCCTATCCTTATATAGTGCACTACTTTTGACCAGAGCCCTATAGGTGTCCCATGTGGTCCCTGGTCAATTGTAGTGCACAATTAAGGGAACAGGGTTCCATTTGGTATGCAACCGATGGTGTTTGCATCACAATAGACACTCAGGACACAGAATTTTTTTGGGGCATTAATGCACCTTTTGGAAAAATGGCAGCTTGTATAGACACACACAGGTTAGTTAGTGTATAATACTAGAGGAACTGCATGGACTAAACAGCTTCCTATATTTCTCTCTCAATTAATATATGGATAGTAATTTGCCCAGCTGTGAGTGTGAGATGTTCGATTCCCCAGTCGTGGTGTAAGAAAAATTGAATGACAGTGAGCAAAACAGCAGTAATTATAAAAGTAATTACTAAATGATGATGATGCCCATAGGCTTTGCATAACTAAATTTAGAAGAGGAAATTGCTTTTGGCTGCATTGGAAGGCTGGTGGGCATGTTTTTGTTATTTTCTTTATTTATTTTATTATGCACAACCAAGGAAAGTAATTGCCATGGAAACAATTACTTGTACACCTTTTTGTGGGCACAAACGGCTCTGGGAAGCATTGTTGTTGAACAATGTGTTTTAATGAAGGAGAATAGTGTAGTCACTTTGTTTATATTTCTTAACAGATAACAATTAAATGGAACACTGGGAGGGTAAAAAAGTGTGGTTGAATACGAGTCATTTTCTTAGTAAATAAGCCATTACTTTTTTATAAGATGTTTTCTCTGGGACATGAAATCACATAGATATTTGTGTGTTTGGTCTTTCTTAATGAAGAGTCTCTGTGTACTACTGTGTAACTATGGTCCTAATGGCCTATTTCACTCATCAATGAAGACAACAAAGCAAAGGTTGCCACTTGCCAGTAGCTTAGTAGCTCTATGAAACTGCACTTCAGAATGTCCCCCCCCCCCTCTCTGTGTGTGTCTATGTGTGCTTATGATATGCGTGTTTGTATGTTGAGTGAATTTTTGTTCTGAGCTTGTATTATCAAAGCATTACTTCCTACACAACATGATTACTGTACACTTTGTTTTTCAAAGAAATCGGAGACCCTTGTGGGACGATTGTAAAAAGTTCAAGGGTTAAAAGCATTTATTTTATTACAGTACATGGCCTACTGTAGCTGCGTTAGTTGCTCATGTAACCAGGCACTATACCTTGCGTCGGTGGGCTCAGTAATTAGTGCTTCTGCAAATGGTCCAGTAATGGAGAAATAAATCAGAGGGACAGTTGGAATGAATATGGAAAGGCTTGTTTCTAGCTTGGTGACTGGCCGTTTAGTCAGCTGGACCTAATACCCACACAAAGTGGTACAAATCACCACCGTGGGTTTACATTATAGAGCCCAGAGTAGAGCAGAGCACTGCCTTCACGTGGCCCTCTTACATTGCCCAGCCATGAAGGTCTCAGCTCTCTGCTGTAGCCAAGGTCCTTATCCCAAGGACAACAACGGTCGTGGAAAATAGATTAAAGACTTGTCGATAAATCAGGAAATACAGAGGTGTAGCCTGAACTGAGAAATGATGCAGAAAAGAATGAAATTGTGTAGGATGCAGTAAGAGTAGTTGCAGTAGGCTACAACAAGGGACTCTGAAATATACTGTATGAGCGGGGTGGAGGAGTCATTTGGCAATGTACCGTACTGGTCTGTATTGGCCTTATCGGTCCTTACCTGCTCCCCAGCAACAGCCTGTCAGTAGAACAGGCTAGACAGATGACAGGCTGCTCTCTGGGTGAAGTGCACTGTCTAAAAGCACAGCACGAAGGCTCAAATCAAGTGAAGGACATGTACCATTACAACTAATGTCCTTAATAATCGTGTTAGTCTAGTCCCTCTCAGTACCAGACAAATGGAACATTATTGGCTTATGGAGCCTGCAGTAAATAATTTAGTTTCCAATATTCAGCCTGCTTTGACAGTAAATTAAAATGACATGAAAAGAGCTTGTTGAACAAAGAAAGTATCCAATCAAATGTAATTGTCTTGACTACGGCGGCAGTAATACGGTTCATAATTAAACCAAGTTGTGTTGGTAGCTTTACAACCTTTCGCATGAATCAAAATGTCCAAAATAATTCTGTGATATTGTTTCTTTTAAGACATTACAGTGCCAATATCCTTTGACCGGGCAGATCTTCCTCTGTGTGTACAGGCTAGTGTAACATGGGGTCCAGTCAGTCCGTCACTTCACTTTTAATTGATCTAAACTAAATCATGTGGGCTTGCTCTGCTCTCACCACCTTTACTGGTGATTTATCCCTCTGACAAAGGTGAACTCCAGCATTGACTAATGCAGCGCTACATTAATGGATGGGTGTAAAGAGAGAGGAGGGAGAGAGAGAGAGAGAGAGAGGGGGGGGGTAGAGGAAGAAAGAGAGAGCAAGAGAGGGGGGCAACAGACAGGGGGGAGAAAGAGAGAGATAGGGGTAGAGGAGGTAGATAGAGGGAGAGATAGAGAGAGAGGCGATGGGAGCGTGAAAGAAACAGATACAGGGAGAAAGCAAGAGAGAATGAATGAGAGAGAGAGAGAGAGACTTTAGGTACTATGTCAGGTGAAGGTCAAAGAGGGCTCTGGCCCCTGAAGTGTTTGTGACGGTCCCTCCCACTCATACAGGACACAAATGACTCCCCTAATCATCCAATTTAATCGCACCATTTTCTGCCCCTCAATAGCCAGGCCTGGACTTAATCACTCTGTTTGCTTGCTGTCGCAAAGACCCTCATATCGAAACCAATGAATTTCTACAATTTAAAACGCATACAGCGGGGGGAGTTCGAGGGGATGCGTGCGGCGATAGAAAAGACATTGGCAGGGGTCTGAAAAACCAGCCAATTCATGCGTGAAGCATTTAGCTATTGCCATCTCAACCCATGACTAACAGTTTTCGGTCACCCGTTTCATTTATTAATGTCTATAATAAGCCCCTCTCTGATAACAGCCCTCTCTAAAAGCATTCTCTCTCTGTCTGCCGTGCTAAAATGTTGTGGTGTTGATATAATTTGGCCCGGCGCAGATTAAGCTCGAGGACGAAGGTGAATTGACTGCACCTGCCCTTTAATGAGGAGTGATAACAAGGCTGGTGGCGGGGGCATGCACAGTGGGGGTGTATCCCAAGTGGCACTCTATTCCCTACATTCCCTAGGAGACTTGGCCAAAAGTAGTGCACTATATTGGGAATCGGGTGCCATTTGGGATGTAGGCTGGGATAGCATTGGACTCGGAGCGTGCCCACCAGCATAGCCTCCACATGGCAACATCCTTGTCATTGTTACCCAGGGATGTTTTGATGTGTTGGAGTCAGGCAGGGAGAGAAGAGGAGTGAGCATCACCCAGCCCTTCTGAAAGGCCACAGAGTGGGGGGCTCCAGGGTGCATAGACAGACGGATGGACCGACGGGCAGGCAGGCAGAACGACAGACAGCTCCTCAGTACAGTGTCCATGGGGTCACCACCATTGGGACCGCAGCCCAGTCAATCAACAGATAGCCCCAAGGCGTCCAGCACAGCTTGGCCCCCAGCCTCACAAACACATACACACAGATGCAGACACACAGACGCACACACACACACACCGCCATCTCCCTCCTGACCACCACCAGCCTGTGCTAATGAGAATGTATACGTATTCATGAATAAAACATGAAGTCATTGTTTTTATTGTTAAGGAAGCCGCTTCGCCACTAGTAGCCAGAATGTTGATGCTGTCCACTGCTTTGAAGTCTCTGCCTGAATTTGTAAGCAACGTTTTGATGACTTATTGTAGCCATTTTGAACAATTACACCCTCTCCCACTCTCCAAATCATCTAAGTAGGATAGTAGTTTAGTTTAAAGAACATCACTTCATTTAAGTTCCACCAGTCTCCAAGGACCAAAAGATTAATTTGCGGTTTCCTGTCAATCATTTTCTTGACTATACACTTTTTTGTAATTGAATTAGTGTGAGGAGGGAGGGGGTTTGGGAAATGGAGTTGAATTAGTGTGAGGAGGGAGGGGGTTTGGGAAATGGAGTTGTAAGGATTATAGGCTTGACAGGGATAGTGTTGCAAATTGACTTTTGAGTCCTTGTAAGGAAGTAGATTTTGAAAGGAGTCCAACTTGCATTAACCTTGGAAGAGAGAAGTAATAATAAACCCACATCAACAATGTACGTTCAGGATTGGAAATCTATGTGTTCGTGTGTTTTGTCAGGTAAAAACAAAGCTAAATGGACGAGGCGTCGTTGGGCGGGTCCAAATGGCACCCTATTACCTATATAGTGCACTATAGAGAACAGTGTGCCATTTAGGATGCGGCTGTACATGCACTGTAGTTCTGTACCGCCGTGTACTCTCAGAGCAACACGCCAAGCCAATTACCGGCGAAGAAGAAAGATGTGAGCGTCATGAGAAGTCGTCTAAACCCTTCTTTAGAGGCGTTGATCCCCATTGTTTAGCTGGGGTCAGGAGGAGCATGTTCTCCTGATTAATAACATCTTTCTTTTCTTCTCCAACGACTTGTTTGGGATGTCATCTATGAAGGAGATGCATCTCAGCAGTCAGACAGAGCACTGAGAGAGCAGCAGTCTAATTGTCACAACTAGAGTGTCACCCCCCCCTCCCTTTCCTCCATTTTTACATCCTCTCATTTGTCTTAACACAGCAGCGATCAGTGTTCCTTCCTGCCTCTCCTCTCTGCGCCGTGGCAACGAGACACCAGAAACACACGCACTGACGCCGTAAAGGAGCTGATGCCATTAAATGATATCAACATCAAGGCGGCAGTTTGATTTAGATTTTTTTTTGGGGGGGGGGGGCTATGGCATTTTCAAATTATGCAGATCCCTTAATTAAACTCAGCCAACGAGCTGTTTGACATTTTTTTTGTCTGTAGCCTAGCCTGTTGGTCTGCTGGAATTTGCATGTCTTTGGATGTTACACAGCTTTCTCTAGGCTCTCAGTGTAATATAACTCTCCCAGCAAACTGAAAAAATTCCCCAAACATTAGCTAAGATTCCCGTTAAGTTCTAGTTAGGATTTTATCTAATATTAGTTTGATAAAATGTAAAAAAAAAATATATATATATTATTTTAAAAAATAACGGTAATGTAATGTTTTTAGAACATGCTGCCGCAGTAAAATGTGAGAGCAATGTTCTGGGAACGTTCTTGCAACAGCAGGTGAATGTTTTATACAAACGTTGTATAATCATCAGCACAACTGGACAGTTTTGTGTTATTAGAACATCTGCTCTGGGAACTTTTGCAGAACCACTTTTTCTTGCTGGGCTCTCACTCGAGTTTTGGTGCAGACCTCATAGATGAAAATCCCCTTTAGTCTGTATCGTAAAGTCGAGGCAAAAGCAAAACTACACTATCTACAAAGACAACAACACATGTATGTACTGTATTCCACTCATCACTCTGCCCTATCCCATCTGGACAAGAGGAATAGCTATGTAAGAATGCTGTTTATTGACTACAGCTCAGCATTTAACACCATAGCATCCTCCAAACTCATCATTAAGCTCGGGGCCTTGGGTCTGAACCCCGCCCTGTGCATCTGGGTCCTGGACTTCCTGACGGGCCGCCCCCAGGTGGTGAAGGTAGGAAACATCACCTCCACTCTGTTGATCCTCAACACTTGGGCCCCACAAGCGTGCATGCTCAGCCCCCTCCTGTACTCCCTGTTCACCCATGACTGCGTGGCCAAGCACGCCTCCAACTCAATCATCAAGTTTGCAGATGACACAACAGTAGTAGGCTTGATTACCAGCGATGATGAGACAGCCTACAGGGAGGTGAGGGCCCTGGGAGAGTAGTGCCAGGAAAACAACCTCTCACTCAACGTCAACAAAACAAAGGAGATGATCGTGGACTTCAGGAAACAGCAGAGGGTGCACCCCCCTATCTACATCGACGGGACCGCAGTGGAGAAGGTGGAAAGTTTCAAGTTCCTTGGTGTGCACATCACTGACAAACTGACATGGACCACCCACACAGACAGTGTGGTGAAGAAGGCGCAACAGAGCCTCTTCAACCTCAGGAGGCTAAAGAAATGTGGCTTGTCACCTAAACCCCTCACAAACTTTTACAGATGCACAATTGAAAGCAGCTTGTCGGGCTGTATCACCGCATGGTATGGCAACTGCACCGCCCACAACCGCAAGGCTCTCCAAAGGGTGGTGCGGTCTGCTCAACGCATTACTGGGGGCTAACTACCCGCCCTCCAGGACACCTACAGCACCCGATGTCACAGGAAGGCCAAAAAGATCATCAAGGACATCAACCACCCGAGCCACTGCCTGTTCACCCCACTATCATCCAGAAGGCGAGGTCAGTACAGGTGCATCAAAGCTGGGACCGAGAGACTGAAAAACAGCTTCTATCTCAAGGCCATCAGACTTTTAAACAGCCATCACTAACACTTTAAGGAATGGAACACTAGTCACTTTAATAATGTTTACATATCTGGCATTACTCATATGACACTTGTATGTATATACCGTTTTCTATACTGTTCTACGGTATCTCATTCACTTAATAATGTTTACATATCTTGCATTACTCATCTCATATGTATATACTGTATTCTATGCTATTCTACTGTATCTTAGTCTCATATGTACAGTATATACTGTATTCTATGCTATTCAACTGTATCTTAGTCCGTTCCGCTCTGACATCGCTTGTCCATATGTACAGTTGAAGTCGGAAGTTTGCATACACTTAGGTTGGAGTCATTAAAACTCGTTTTTCAACCACTCCACAAATTTCTTGTTAACAAACTATAATTTTGGCAAGTTGGTTAGGACATCTACTTTTTGCATGACAAAAGTAATTTTTCCAACAATTGTTTACAGACAGATTATTTCACTTATAATTCACTGTATCACAATTCCAGTGGGTCAGAAGTTTACATACACTAAGTTGACTGTGCCTTTAAACCGCTTGGAAAATTCCAGAAAATTATGTCATGGCTTTAGAAGCTTCTGATAGGCTAATTGACATAATTTGAGTCAATTGGAGGTGTACCTGTGGATGTATTTCAAGGCCTACCTTCAAACTCAGTGCGTCTTTGCTTGACATCATGGGAAAATCAAAAGAAATCAGCCAAGAAAAAAAATTGTTGACCTCCACAAGTCTGGTTCATCCAGCAATTTCCAAATGCCTGAAGGTACCACGTTCATCTGTACAAACAATAGTACATAAGTATAAACACCATGGGACCACGCAGCCGTCATACCGCCCAGGAAGGAGACGCGTTCTGTCTCCTAGAGATGAACGTACTTTGGTGCGAAAAGTGCAAATCAATCCCAGAACAACGGCAAAGGACCCTGTGAAGATGCTGGAAGAAACAGGTACATATCAACGTAACCTGAAAGGCCGCTCAGCAAGGAAGAAGCCACTGCTCAAGAACCGCCATAAAAAAAGCCAGACTACGGTTTGCAACTGCACATGGGGACAAAGATCATACTTTTTGGAGAAATGTCCTCTGGTCTGATGAAATAAAAAGAGAACTGTTTGGCCATAATGACCATCGTTATGTTTGGAGGAAAAAGGAGGAGGCTTGCAAGCCGAAGAACACCATCCCAACTGTGAAGCAAGGGGGTGGCAGCATCATGTTGTGGGGGTGCTTTGCTGCAGGAGGGACTGGTGCACTTCACAAAATACATGGCATCATGAGGGAGGAAAATTATGTGGATATATTGAAGCAACATCTCAAGACATCCGTCAGGAAGTTAAAGCTTGGTCACAAATGGGTCTTCCAAATGGACAATGACCCCAAGCATACTTCCAAAGTTGTGGCAAAATGGCTTAAGGACAACAAAGTCAAGGTCTTGGAGTGGCCATCACAAAGCCCTGACCTCAATCCCATAGTTAATTTGTGGGCAGAACTGAAAAAGCGTGTGCGAGCAAGGAGGCCTACAAACCTGACTCAGTTACACCAGCTCTGTCAGGAGGAATGGGACAAAATTCACCCAACTTATTGTGGGAAGGTTGTGGAAGGCTACCCGAAACGTTTGACCCAAGTTCAACAATTTAAAGGCAATGCTAACAAATACTAATTGAGTGTATGTAAACTTCTAACCCACTGGGAATGTGATGAAAGAAATATAAGCTGAAATAAATAATTCTCTCTACTATTATTCTGACATTTCACATTCTTAAAATCAAGTGGTGATCCTAACTGACCTAAGACAGGGAATTTTTACTTGGATTAAATGTGAGGAATGGTGAAAGAACTGAGTTGAAATGTATTTGGCTAAGGTGGATGTAAACTTACGACATCAACTGTATATAGTCTTAATTCATTCCTTTACTAGATTTGTGTCTATTGGGTATATGTTGTGTAATTTGTTAGATATTACTTGTTAGATATTACTGCACTGTCGGAGCTAGAAGCACAAGCATTTCGCTACACCCACAATAACATCTGCTAATCACGTGTATGTGACCAATAACATTTTATTTTATTCAAATTGAAAAACGTTCATGGGATGTTGACGTCGTGAAAGGTTTTCAGGGAAGAAATGATGCACTATTGCTGCAGCATTGCAGTTACATTTCCTTACAGTATAACTTTAGTTTTAGGTCAAAGTATAGAGCCACCACACAGTGGAAACAAACGCTGGTACTATTTCATTACTGTGGTGAGTAGAGTACAGCAGCAGTGTTATCTATCCAACCCGAGCCAAGGTATCACCTCTCCCCATCAGGATAAAGCCCTGTAGGCCTATCAGCCATTCCCATCAGTACAGAGTACAGTCTGTCTTAGCTGCTCTATGAGGATCATACATCATACTGTACTGTACCTCGTTGGGACGACTCCAGTTCTCTTCTGCTGTTCTTATCAGATATCTCACCTCAGGACCAATGGCTAATAACAAAAAGCTACAGCTCCCTCCTTCTCTCGACCAGATGTACTGTAGCCAAAATCATTTAATGTCTTATTTAATTCATTTTCTTATATTATGTAAAACTGATTTTAACCCTAGTCAAAGGGAACAGACTAGAAATATCCTGTCTCCGGGTGTGTGAATGTGTGCAGTAATTGTCTATCCATGGCGTCGTTCAATGTCTCTGTTGACATAATATGGCGGTGGGAGGCGGGCTAGATTAAAATTTAAAACCCAAACAGGCATTGCGAAATGACACAACTCCATACAAGATTCATGATGATTCTCTTGTCTTCCCTTGGACAAGAACAGCTTGAGGAACCCAATCCCAATAGAAAACGAAAGAAAGTACTTAATTGACAATTTCTTGAAAATGGCTGAAGGGAAAAACAAAAGAGAGGCCTTGGGTTTCTTAGGGCGTAATAAGCCGTTTCTCATCACTCTCTCTGTGATTGAGCCTATACAAAATCGATTTATTTCTCGGGGTAACTCAGAATAATTGAAAAACAGACAACGTTTGGTTCCAATTTACCAGCAATAAAGTTGTAATAGGGTTTTCTCTGCAATTTTACCCTTAATGCACTCATTCTGAAGAGCAGTATTTTGCCAGTCGAACAAATAGCATCACTGGAGCTTACAACCAGTAATAGTCCCACATTGATGCACACATTAAACTTGTTAAATCAATTCTGTGGACACTTTCTAAAGTGGACAGTCTGTTTGCTCTCTCTAGCTCGCTCCTCTCGCCCAGCCTACTCATACCCTCTACGATGTATCAATCACTTTCATTCCCCTCCTAATGATTCAGGCCTTTTAGTTTGTAATTATTTATGTTCTACGGGCGTAGATATCTGAGTGGGATGTGTATTTATAGGCAGGCCTAATGCTCCTGATGTACCTACATGTTTATAATGAAAATGCATGACATGACATAGTTCAACAAGAGTTATCGCTGATGGATTTGTGTACACAGACAGAAACATCACCTTACCTGGCTACTTTGGCCTCCGCCTGCCTTTAGAGGAACAGCTCTGTAAACAAACAACACCCACCCATCCATTAGTTGCCCTGTAACAACTACCTCCCTGAATTGCTTGGATTTTCAACAGTGCATTATATACACTGAGCGCACAAAACATTAGGAACACCTTCCTAATATTGAGGTGCACTCCCTTTTGCCCTCAGAACAGCCTCAATTTGTTGGGGCATGGACTCTGCAAGGTGTCGAAAGCGTTCCACAGCGATGCTGGCCCATGTTGACTCCAATGCTTCCCACAGTTGTGTCAAGTTGGCTAGATGTCCTTTGGGTGGTGGACCATTCTTGATACACACAGGAAACTGTTGAGCGTGAAAATCCCAGCAGCGTTGCGTTTCTTGACACACTCAAACTGGTGCGCTTGGCACCTACTACCATACCCCGTTCAAAGGCACTTCAATCTTTAGTGTTGACAATCCATGTCTCAATTGTCTCAAGGCTTAAAAATCTGTATTTACCCAGTCTCCTCCCCTTCATCTACACTGATTGAAGTGGATTTAACAAGTGACATCAATAAGGGATCATAGCTTTCACCTGGATTCACCTGATCAGTCAGTCTGTCATGGAAATAGCAGGTGTTCCTAATGTTTTGTACACTCAGTGCATATTACTTGGAAAATGTTATAGTCAATAGCATACTGTTACTTGTATTCTTATTTTGATCAGCATAAACACCCAGCCCCAGCACACCCTCACCAGATAGTATGGAATGCCCTTTATCATTCTTATTTGAAAACCCCCCAATGATTTCTTTGTTAGTGTCTTGTTTTATTTTATTGTTATAAACAAATGACCTTGGCCCATATATATCATGTGCAGTATAATTACTTAGGCGCCTTTTTATTACAGTCCTTAATGTGTATCATCATCTTCAACAATCCAAGCTACATGGTTACAGTAGGTCCTCCATACCAGCAGTATTCTCCCATGGTGATACTATATGGGTGAGCCAGGGTTCAATTTGACCTCATGTCTACTTCACACCAGGAAATGGAAAGGCTTGTTATACTGTTGTTATACTGTATGTGTGTAGCTAGCTGTTTGGTGTGTGTGTGTGTGTGTGTGTGTGTGTGTGTGTGTGTGTGTGTGTGTGTGTGTGTGTGTGTGTGTGTGTGTGTGTGTGTGTGTGTATCTGTGTGTGTGTGCGTCCGTGGTGTGTGTGTTGGGTCATAGGTACAGTAATTAAACTGTCTGTTTGACCCAATCCTGTTCTGCCAGGCAGGCAGCTGGCTGCTGCTGTATTATAGAGACATTCAGCTAATCGATTAAAAGCGAAGAGACAGGAGAGATGTCTGACAGCACTGTACTAAAATGAAATTAGTCAGAGTCGCAGGGGGGTGACGGGGTGTGGGTAGGGGGGTAATGCAGCGAATGGCGGCCACAGGTGACCGGCCCCCTCTGGGACTGTGGTACAGGGGCTGCTGGGTAGAGGGGACAGCGTGTGCTGAGCCCCATGTAATTAGGACAGTCGTGTTTCTACAGGATTCCAAATGATCACCAGAGAGAGGGGGAGAGAGGGGGAGAGAGGGGGAGAGAGGGGGATAGGGAGAGAAGAGGGAGAGAGAGGGGGAGAGAGGGGGATAGGGGGAGAAGAGGGAGAGAGAGGGAGAGAGAGGGGGAGAGAGGGAGAGAGGGGGAGAGAGGGGGAGAGAGGGAGAGAGAGGGGGAGAGAGGGGGAGAGAGGGAGAGAGGGGGAGAGAGGGAGAGAGGGGGAGAGAGGGAGAGAGGGGGAGAGAGGGAGAGAGAGGGGGAGAGAGAGAGAGAGGGGGAGAGAGGGGGAGAGAGGGAGAGAGAGGGGGAGAGAGGGGGAGAGAGGGGGAGAGAGAGAGAGAGGGGGAGAGAGGGGGAGAGAGGGGGAGAGGGAGAGAGAGAGGGAGAGAGAGGGGGAGAGAGGGGGAGAGAGGGAGAGAGAGGGAGAGAGAGAGAGAGAGGGGGAGAGAGGGGGAGAGAGGGGGAGAGGGAGAGAAGAGGGAGAGAGAGGGGGAGAGAGGGGGAGAGAGGGGGAGAGGGAGAGAAGAGGGAGAGAGAGGGGGAGAGAGGGGGAGAGAGGGGGAGAGGGAGAGAGAGGGGGAGAGAGGGGGAGAGAGGGGGAGAGGGAGAGAAGAGGGAGAGAGAGGGGGAGAGAGGGGGAGAGAGAGGGAGAGAGAGGGGGGGAGAGGGGGAGAGAGGGAGAGAGAGGGGGAGAGAGGGAGAGAAGAGGGAGAGAGAGGGGGAGAGAGGGAGAGAGAGGGGGAGAGAGGGGGAGAGAGGGGGAGAGGGAGAGAAGAGGGAGAGAGAGGGGGAGAGAGGGGGAGAGAGGGGGAGAGGGAGAGAAGAGGGGGAGAGAGGGGGAGAGAGGGGGATAGGGAGAGAAGAGGGAGTGAGAAAGGGAAATAAGAAATAGAGAGAGAGAGTGAGTGTGTGAGTGAGTGTGTGTGTGAGTGAGTGTGTGAGTGAGTGAGTGAGTGAGTGAGTGAGTGAGTGAGTGAGTGAGTGAGTGAGTTATAAAGAGAGAGTGAGTGAGTGAGTGAAGTGAGATATAAAGAGAGAGGGAGAGAGTGAGAGAGAGAGATATAAAGAGAGAGGGAGAGAGTGAGAGAGAGAGAGAGATAAAAAGAGAGAGTGAGAGAGATATAAAGAGAGAGGGAGAGAATGAGAGAGATATAAAGAGAGAGGGAGAGAGTGAGAGAGAGAAATATAAAGAGAGAGTGAGAGAGAGAGGCAACTTGGAGAAGCAGAAAAAGGGGTTTCGGTTGGGGGGAAAAGGGGAAAATCAGGGGGATGCGCTTTCGAGCAAAACTTGGCCTCCATCCAGTGCGGCTGAAATTACACGAAATTATTCAGCTGCCTGGGAATGTGAAATCACACTAATTGCCTTTTGAAGTAGCCTGTAGCTGTGGCTGGAAAGCCAAGGCTGGCCGCAGCTCTGCCTGCCTGTTGTGGAGAGAGCAGAGCACCTCAATCGATTTCACAGCTGATATTCCTCAGAATCAACACTTATTTTACATTGCACGCTGGGGCCCCTTTTAAATGTAAATTTGGTGTAAACTGCACTTGTTGGTTGGTCCTCGATACAAACAAGGCAGGAGGGTGTCGGCATGCAAACATTGAAATAAGCAGAAATTATTTTTGTTAACTTCAAAAGAAAAAGAGAAAACGCTGCCTGTGCTGCTATGGTCTGAGGGAGAGTAAACCTAGTAAGCAACATTGGTGTCATCTGGAGACTAGAGTGAAAATACAGTTAGTCTAGCGGTTAAGTAACTGAAAGGTCACCGGTTCGAATCCCTGAGTTGACTAGGTGGAAAATCTGTCGTTGTGCCCTTGAGCCAAGGCACTTAACCCTAATTGCTCCTGTAAATTGCTCTGGATAAGAGCGTCTGCTAAATGACTCAAATGTAAATGTGTAACACTCTCTTGATGAGGCAGTTTGTTGCAAACACGACATCATACAGTAGGTTAACAAAGGATTAGTGAAACAGCCTTGTGAAGGAACTCTTCAAAAATAAAAAGTTTGTTGTCACTTGCCTCATGTCGCCCACCAACACTTTAAGCACCGCAGTATGGGCACCGTGGTGTGTATCAAAGTGCTGCAGTTACAGAAGACAATAGAAGCCTGGACTTCATTTGAATGGGAAAAAGTCCAACTGCAAGTATTTAGCCTAGCCGCCTCGTTAAATTCTCTATTGATCTCTTTTCATTAGCCTTTGCAGTTTAGCTTTCAACCATTTTTTTCTGCATACTTTATATAACTGAGTGAGTGGTTGCATCCAAAATGGCATCTTATTTACTATAACGTGTACTACTTTTGACCAGGGCCCATAGTCAAAAGTAGTGCACTATATAGGGAATAGGGTGCCAAATGGGACATAGACAGTGAATCAGAGAAAATAAAAAATAATAATTTAAATCACATAATTACTCCTCGTTTAGGCAACAGCGGCTACACCCTCCCTTAACACCCCAACACGTTCCATTAGGTCATGCTGTCGACAAAACGCGAGTCATTTTATCTCGTTCCAAAACGCATAATCACAACAATTACAAACCACTTTCTGGAGGGGTGTCACTTCTAACGTTGAGATCACCGCCAGTCTGCTGTTCCTTAGCAGCTTCAAGAGAAAAGTGTCTGTCGAGCACCGTGCGGAAAATGCCCAGTTTGAAATCATCTACAACGTGTTTGGAACAACACAGAACTGTGTCTGATGTTGAAACACCTTTTCATTCTATCCTGTTTGTGACAAACTGTTCTCTGTGTTAAATTGGCTAAAAGAAAAAACACCAAAAGAAAAAAGCACAGCCTTTCTCAGAGGAAGCAGTCGGTGGTGTTGTTCAAATGTGTTTGTGTTGTGTTTCTAGTAGGTGTTCAAGGACTGCGTCCAGAATGGCACCCTGTTTATTATATACTGTAATGCACTACCTTTGACCAGGCTTATACTTACTTTAATCAGCACCCTAGTCCTCCTTGTGTGAACCCGAAATGGCACCCTTTTTCCTATATAGTGCACTAAGTAGTGCTCTCTATAGGGAATATCCCTGGTGTATAGGGAATATCCCTGGTCAAAAGTAGTAGGGAATAGGGTTTAGGGTTTCATTTTGGACACACTCAAGACATACCCAAGGAGTGCTGCACACTAAGTAAGATGGTTAATTAGGGTACAGGAAACTGGTGTCACCTCTGTTATGGGCTTGTCCGGAATCAATACATTAGAGGTTGTGTGCATTTTACACACGCACGCATGCACACACGCACGCACACACACACATATACTTTTGTGAATTCAGGCTATAAACATTTCACACCTTTAGGCCCTTAGCACTGTCTACAGCAGTAGGTACTAGGACCCCTGGGGGCCTATCCACAGGGTGTACTTGAGAAGACTCCTGAGACCATAGGCATACTGCTAAAATTCACATGAGGGTTACTTCAGGGGTACTCTGGGCAGAGCAAAACTCTGTTGGTGGTTCAGTAACTACAAAAGGTTGGGAACCACTGGTCTACAGGGTGTAATACCAAGGTTAGCAAGGTTACATCACAGGATTATCTCTTCATTTGAAGTTAAACACTCACCGAAAATGGAGGCTTTTCCCGTCTGATTAGTTGGATGATAGCTAGGTGGAACATACCTCTAGACAAAGAGAGGCAGAGGCCGGGGCCCGTGAAACACGTTTGTATTCGCCTCATTACCTTGCAAAGTCAGCTGAGGAAATGCTAGGAGCACCCCTGCTACTCCAGCTAGCGCCTGGTCGAGTGTGTTTGCTGACATGCATATTCCCCTCTGTGCTAACGAGCAGACAGCTAGGGAAGGAGTTTCCTTCAGCTCCCAGCCCAGCGGCATGGTGTTGCTCTGCTCTGCTCTGGGCTGGGTGGGAGGGCTGAAGGTAAGCTTGTGGGGTGAGAGGTTGGAGGGGTGTGTGCTCCGGAGCTGAGGCCTCTGCGCCCTAGAGGTTCCCTCCTCTAATGTGACTTTACTTACTCACTCCTGCTGATGATGCAGCTGATCTAAAAACCAACATTTCTGTTCGTCTCCCATGTCTACTGTACTGTAGGAGACATGACCCACTTCTCAATTTGTCCACGCATCAATTTGGCTCATAAGGCTTCTTAAATTGCTGCCTTTTCACAATAATGTTCTACTTTCAGTTGTTTTAAATCCTTCCTTAATCCCTCTGATAATTATATCCTCTTTACCCTTGAGACCGCATTTAAGACAATGCATAATATTATGTCCTTAAAATCAGCATAATATTCATCATTAGAATCTAGACATGCTGTCTCTATTTCTGTCTCGGAAATGTTTCCTTGTTTACATGTGGCTCAGGACACAAGCCAATACTACTGTCCTATTCTGCCTTCCCTGTCCTCTCCTTAGCACATGATAAAATGCTCGCCCGTTGCCTCAACCAATCATGGTTTCAGTAGAGCAGTTAAACTATTTTATGGCAGGCACCCTCAAAGCTGTAGAGTCTTAAATTCTCCCTGTAATGGTAGATTAATTTCAGTCTGCCTAATGCAATCCAGGACAAAATACTTTAAACTCGTTTGGGGGGGTGTGGTGGAGTGAAGCAATCCGTGCACAATAGCAATCTGTCTGCAGGAAGAAAAGAGAGAGAGAGACCTGAGAGAGTGACCTGTTGGCACAAAAAAAGGCAACCACTGGAGCACAAACTCCATTGTAAATACAACCTACAGTATATTTATCTGTTTATTTATTTTCCCTTTCATACTTCAACTATTTGCAGTATGTTACAAAACTGTACATAGCCAATAATATAACATTTGAAATGTCTATATTATTTAAAAAAATGTTGTGAGTCTAACGTTTCATCTTCATTTCTGATTGTTTATTTTGCTCGTTTATTTATACTGAACAAAAATATAAACGCCACATGCAACAATTTCAATGATTTTACTGAGTTACAATTCATATAAGGAAATAAGTCAATTGAAATAAATTCATTAGGCCCTAATCTATGGATTTCACATGACGGAAAAATTTTCTCATGCAGCGAGACACATCTCCTTCGCATAGAGTTGATCAGGCTGTTGATTGTCGCCTGTGCAATGCTGTCCCAGTCCTTGTCAATGTCTGTGCAAAGTTGCTGGATATTGGCGGGAACTGGAACACGCTGTCGTACACGTCGATCCAGAGCATCCAAAACATGTCTGGTGAGAATGTAGTATGCCATGCAATTGTGTTCGCTGTCTGTAGTTTATGCCTGCCCATGCCATAACACCACCGCCACCATGGGGCACTCTGTTCGCAACGTTGACATCAGCAAACTGCTCGCCCACACGACGCCATACACGTGGTCTGCGGTTGTGACGCCAGTTGGACGTACTGCTAAATTCTCTAAAACTACATTGGAGGCGGCTTATGGTAGAGCAATTAACATTGAATTATCTGGCAACAGCTCTGGTGGACATTCCTCCAGTCAGCATGCCAATTGCACACTCCCTCAAACCTTGAGACATCTATGGCATTGTGTTGTGTGACAAAACTGCACATTTTAGAGTGGCCTTTTATTGTCCCCAGCACAAGTTGCACCTGTGTAATAATCATGCTGTTTAATCAGATTCTTGATAATGCCACACCTGTCAGGTGGATGGATTATCTTAACAAAGGAGAAATGCTCACGAACAGTGATGTAAACAAATTTGTGTATAACATTTGAGAGAAATAAGCCTTTTGTGCGTATGGAAAATTTCTGTGATCTTTTATTTCAGCTCATGAAACATGGGACCAACACTTTACATGTTGCATTGATGTTTTTGTTCAGTGTATTTCCCTTTTGTTAATTGTCTATTTCACTTGCTTTGGCAATGTAAATGTATGCTTCCCATGCAAATAAAGCCCTTTCAATTGAATTGAAATTGAGAGGGAGAGAGGGAGAGAGAGCGAGAGAGCGAGAGAGCGAGAGAGCGAGAGAGAGCATCACCAAATCTCAAATGGAACTGTTTCCCTCAGCAAATTTTCTACCAAGGGGAAGTCTTTCAGGGTTCTTTGCCATCTCTTTCTGCCAAACACAAACAGTAGCTACAGTACTGCAGAGTATTCGCCAACTATACAGTATTCGCCAATGTCTTTTTAGTGTGAATAAAACCACTTTCTAGCTGTACACAGAGGGACATAACAAGTGGGAAAAGATCAGAGCTACAGTATAGTCCTTGTTTTACCTTCAGCATGCTAGCAAATACCATAGACGTCTAGCAATTGTGACGGCTAGACAACCCCATCAGGCAGTACAAGGAGGGATAGATAACTTTAAACAATACCTGTATTAAACAACAGATAGAATGGAAGAATAAGAATGCTAAAATCATACTGTACATTAAATTGAACCAAAATGATAATATGTACTGTACGTTGAATGTGATGCTGCACTGCTATAACCTTACTGTACTGGACTGTTACTGCAGAGTATACATACATTTCATATTTTGACATGATAAGTCAGTGTTAGGTCATGTCGGCTTCTTGTTGCAGTGAGCAGCAGCCCTCTGTTAAGGACAGCAGTGATTAACCTCTCCTGTTTCTCCTCTCCTCTGCTGTGTAAATATATATCAAGTCAGGTTAATATGATAAACCAGCGTCTCACCATCCGCTGTAAATCAAACCCAGGGCTACAGCTCGCCCTGATAGGGTGAATGCCTCCTGAACCGAGGTAAATGTTTGGATTTGTATCAACCCTGGCCAATGTCTGTCACAGGGGTGTGTGTGTGTGTGTGCACGTGGGTGCGCACATGACTGTGTGTGTGTGTGTGTGCATGTGTGTGTACAGGGGAGGTGGAAGGAAGGCTTCACTTTTGTTATCTCTCCTTTCAAACTACTGACCTCTCTTGTAGTAAATGGATTGAGGCCCCATTCTAAATCAACACCGACTATTTAACACAATGAAGGAACTAATTTCTTCCCATTTAACTCAACATTTGCAATAAGATGACTTGTACCCTAATGGTTTCTAATGAATTGTTTCTCCTTTTCTCTCTCTCTTCCCTTCCCCTCCTGCTTATGCGAAAAGCATAGGCCTGCACAGTGCACCACTTTTGGTGCACTACATATGTAATAGGGCAGAATTTGGGATACAGACATATTCAGGACAGTCAGCGGATTCTACCCATTTTATCTAATGCATAATGTTAATTTCAAACCCTTAATTACCTTTAAATGAAAATTGGCTTAGCAGCTAGATGGATTGTGAGTAGGCAGGCATCAAACCACCGAGCATGTCCAGGGGTACCTCCCAAATGGCGCACTATTCCCTATGATAGTGCACTACTTTTGAAAAAAGGAGAATAGGGTGTCATTCGGGATGCATGTGTTGGAGATGTGATGTGACCACGGCCAGCAGGCCAGCAGTTCAGAGTTTACTGCAGGTTCAGGTAGTTTCTCTCCTCTGGAGTAACGCCACTTCTGAATCCTACTGAAATCCACCTGGAGAATAACACTAATACCTATCCCTTTGTGTCAAGTCTACCTGCTCTAGTTCTCTGAGTACTGGACTGTTAAAATGTACATGAGGTGTAGGGTGAAGTCAGGTCGTCGTCTGACTAATTTCTGGGGCTTGACATGCTTGGCAGAAGACAGTTCAGTGGTAGTGTTTTAGCCACCAGTAATACCATTACGTTTCTCTATTGAGTGATGAAGGCATCGGTCATTCATTTATCACAGAGAGAGAAAGGAAGGGGGAGAGAGGGAAGTGTCCTCATCATTCACCTTCAGTGGTATGTCTTGACAGGTACAAAGTTGAATAGTGGATGAATCCAGTTTAGTGAGACTGCATAAGGCCAATGTAAACACGCTCAAAGAACTCCAAAGTTGTGTTAATTGTTTCTTACACAGTTGTGTTTCTTGTCAGTGTGCGTGTGCATGCGCGTCCATGCATATGTGTGCGTTCGTGTGTGTTTGCGTGTGAAAGAGAGTGTGCTACTCTGACATGGTTTGCTTAATGTGGTCTAATGTGGTCTGTGTAATGAGAACCAGGGGCATTCGCTCCTTTGTAGAAGTAGCAGCGTCTTCTTCCCACGCTGTGTGTCCTCTGCTTCAGCACCTGATGAGACCACATTACACTCTCTTTATCAGACACACGGCCCAATCACACACACCCACTCTCATCTCCAGACCCCACCAGTTGTACTGTACATTCTCTCTATAGAACTGGGTCTAGGGAGATAATGTAACCATATTGAATATTGTAACGCCTCAAACCACAAAGTCCCTGTTTTGAATTGACTGGATGGGTTCTGAGAAACCTAAGCTTAATCTGGGCCTGTATGTAGTGTGAAGTTACGGTCGTGTGTGGTACAGCATTCAAATGAATATGTAACTCTAGCCATCTTGCTTCAAAGGATTGACATTGACCATGTCTCGCTCTCACTTTTTATGGTACGCATAGTACATGATAAGATTCTTTCTTTGCATTTTTATACAGCTAAAATCCCATTGAGATCCAAAATCTCCTTTTCAAGGACACCTGTCCCATGTTACATGTGTAGTTTTATTCCGAAGCGTTTTTTTGTTCCCCACGATGAGATCAGGGAGGGGACTGTCGATCTGACTCCGTCCGTTAGTACATTCGTACATTTGTACGTTCATTCATCACACGCGATATCTCAGACAGCGCTGGCCCGATTTTTATGAAACGTGGGTGAATGATGCGTCCTGCCATAGAGATCTTTCATTTACAAAATTACACTGATTGGCCAAATGGTGGCACTATAACAAGCGATTGAAAATGCAAACTTTGAAAGGTCAAGCCCTAACCCCGTTTGACCAAAAGTCATGAAATGTGGTACATATGTCCTTCTCCTAATAAAATAAACAAATTTGCCCCTGCCAACCATAAGGTCCACCATAATGGATTTTCCACCATTTTGAATTTTGTAAAAAAACAAACACTTACAATGCTACTCCTCTGGCACCGAATGGCCGATCTACACGAAACTTGATATGTGGCATCTATGGACAAAGGTCTCTCAATGCAATACTTTCCAGATTAGTACCTAAAACAACATGGCCACTATTGAACAATAAACATTAATTCAGGCTTGGTCTGGCACATAAATGCATATAAATCAGTCAAGGATATTCGTATTGTAACAAAATTTGGTACACATGTTGCAAACACTGTCAAGACTCAACATTTGCAAGAGCACATGTTACTTTCCTCCTTTCCTATTTTCATCCTTTCATTGGTGGAGCATGCCATTGTAGTTAGCGCCTAATTACTCTACGGCTGAGACGTTCCAAATATTCCCCTGGTGGTAATATTCTTCTGCCTGAATGAGTCATTATGTTGTTTGGCAGACTGAAACAGACTGAAACAGACTGAAACAGCAGCCCTTCACTGTCTGAACACTATACGGCTCATGTTCTACCCATCCCCACACACAAGCACACGCACTAAGGGCACCCACCCCCCATCACTTCCCATCCCTCTCCATCCACTCTGTCAGTTCGTTTCCACGACGACCCTCCCCACTGTGGCATGACAGGTTGTTCAGCAGCCTATGAGGCACTGATTTGCCTTACTGTCTGTACGACTGTAGGCATCCCTTTGTAGCTAGGGGTATAGTACCCCTCTCATACCCCATCTAACACCTTTTTATCTAAAGTATACCACCAGTATATCATAGCTCTCTCTCCCTCCCTCCCTATTTACATTCCATCACACCCCTACTGTTGCGTCTTTCACTTATTACCTTTCTTTCTTTGTTACCTTCTCCTGCTATCGCTTTCTGACCCCTCCACTCACAATATTTGTGCATAGTATATAAACACACATACACAAACAAAGGCCCGCACACACAGCCATGCATGCACGCACGCACGTGCACACACATACACACATACAAAAACACACAAATTCAGACAGACAGACACACAGACTGGTATGTGTAATCATCTTTGCTGTCTTTTTGCTTGGGTGTGTGCCAGCTGGTGTGTGTTAGAGTCAAGGACAGGAGTAGAGGACAAATAGGCTGGAGGGAGGGAGGGAGGGAGGGAGGGAGGGAGGGAGGGAGGGAGGGAGGGGGGGAGGGAGGGAGGGAGAGAGAGAGAGAGAGAGGGAGGGAGGGAGGGAGGGAGGGAGGGAGGGGTTATAGAGCGTAGAGATGGCTAGCTGGATTCTGCTCTTAGCTCTGTTTACTGTGTAGTGTGGTGTCTGTCTGGACAAGGGGACTGGGAGAGAGAGACTATGGAAATGTAGGCTCCTCTACTAACTTACTGCACAGGCTGCTTCCAAAATGGCACCCTATAGCCTATTCAGTGCACTACTTATGGGCCCTGGTCAAAAGAAATCCACTGAAAAAGTATTTGCCTCCTGAGTTTCTCTATATTTGCATATTTTTTGACACTGAATGTTATCAGATCTTCAACCAAAATCTAATATTAGATAAAGGCAACCTGAGTGAACAAATAACACAACGTGTTTACTTATCTCGTTTATTTAATTAGCAAAGTTATGCAACACCCAATGCCCCTGTGTGAAAAGTAATAGCCCCCTCCCTCTTTGCCCCCTCCCTGGTTGCCACCTTTAGCTGCAATGACTACAACCAAACGCTTCCTGTAATTGTTGATCAGTCTCTCACATCGCTGTGAAGGGATTTTGACATCTCAATTCGATTTAGGTCTGGACTTTGACTAGGCCATTCCAAAACTTTAGATGTGTAGCTTTTCAGCCATTCTGATGTAGACCTGATTGTGTGTTTTGGATCATTGTCTTGCTGCATGACCCAGCTGCACTTCAGCTCACAAACGGATGGCCTGACATTCTCCTGTAGAATTCTCTGATACGGAAGCAGAATTCATGGTTCCTTCAATGATGGCAAGTCATCCAGGTCCTTTCAGCCAGTCTACATCAGAATGTCTGAAAAGCTACACATCTAAAGGATTGGCCTAGTCAAAGTCCAGACCTAAATCGAATTGAGATGTTGTAGCAGGACCTGAAACGAGCAGTTCATGCTCGAAAACCCACAAATGTCACAGAGTTAAAGCAGTTCTGCATGGAAGAGTGGGCCAAGATTCCTCCACAGCGATGTGTGAGACTGATCAACAACTACAGGAAGCGTTTGGTTGCAGTCATTGCAGCTAAAGGTGACAACCAGGGAGGGGGCAATGACTTTTCACACAGGTGCATTAGGTGTTCCATAACTTTGTTTATTAAATAAATGAAATAAATATACATGTTTGTTATTTGTTTACTCAGGTTCCCTTTGTCTAATATTACGTTTTGGTTGAAGATCTGATAAGATTCAGTGTCAAAAATATGCAAAAACAGAGAAAATCAGAAAGGGGGCAAACAGTTTTTCTCAGCGCTTTATAGGGAACAGGGTAACATTTGAGAAGCAGACTCGAACGAGCCCATAGAGCCACATTCATCACATACCATATTTTCTATTAGACCCAGTCGTTCATGATCTGGACTTTTTCTGTTAAGGATGATTGGCGTATTGATAACACCTGAATTATTCAACACTATAAGCATATTTAACGGTTTGGATACCATCAAATTGAATTCATTTCATTACTACTGTAGCTAATCTTTTTAAGCGTTTTCGAATGGTGTTGCGAGCATTTACGGCGTAAATCCGTAACATATACACACATTACATGTTGTTCTGATAATAGGAATGAAAGATGTAGCAAAATTTTCTCACTGTATCTAAAGCAAAGTCCTGCTAAACTAAGCTAAGCCAGGGTTAGCTAACTGTCATATTGGCTGCAGGTCTTACGCAGCTCTTACTGTCCTCCATCATGAATGAAAGGTTGTTGGTATTTGTGAGCTTTGCTAAGGTGAGCTCTGCTCTTCACATTGGGGTGTGCTTGCCTTGCAGCCCCCAGTCTGAGCCTGCAACGAGTTTATTAACAGAAATGCGACAATGCATTTCAGTAATGGATTGTTTGTTTGGTTGCGTAAGCCTTCATAACTGTGTAGGGCAGTCCGGGCACTCTGTCTCTCTCTTCCTTTAATGCAGTTAGCCATAATGAATGCATTTCCAAATTCAATGAGTTTTTTTCCCATTATTTTATTTTGCTCATCCTAGCGTATTGATTGGTTGAAAATGCCCCTTGAACTTGACCTCTCCCGTGTTGCTCAATGCCAATAACGCTGTCGTCTTCTCCTCTCCCTGCCAGCCAGCCCGCCTCTCCTCTCCGCTGAGAAAAATATCGATAGCTGTGTTTGGCATCTTTGGGATGCTCAAGATGACTGAATGTGTTTAGATAAAAGACAAGCTTGTTGACGGCACCAGGTTTTCATAGCGCAAATGTACTATTATTTGATAGATTTGATTGAAGTGAAATTAAAGACAGAGGGTCTTGGCTAAAGCCTGTCAGTCATTTGTATTTTGAATGCATTATATAAACAGAGTGTACAGTATGGCACACCTTGAAAGTACATTAAAAAAAATGCACACAAATGCTGGTTTGAGAAAGCTTCCCCTCAATGCCATACACCAGGGGTCTCCAATTACCCCCAGTCAAGGGCCTGGTTGGGGAGCCGGGAAAAAGTTATAAATAATCTGTACACTGCAAATTGATCGAAAGAATACCAAACAGATATAGGATTTGACAAAAACAGAATCATTTCACTCCTGGATTACATTGGTATATGTTCACATATGCTTCTGTATTTATGGGTGGGAATATTTGGTAACAGATTTATTGAATTAAAATCACTTTGAGCTGAGTTCCTAATGATTTTACAGTTCTTTGTGTCCAACAACGGAAAATTATGTAAAACATTTTTATTTATTTTTAACAAAACTTTTTGGTTTTGTTTTGCTCAGAAAACTTGGAGGCCAAATAAAAATCACCCTCAGGCCGAATTTGGCCTATTGGGGAACCCTTCCAAACACTTTTATTTTTCATTGTCACATCAGTGTCTGTGTGCTGTGACCTCATGTTCAAACTGCAGCGGGAGACAGTATTGTTACATGTACTCGCCTCTCTGAATAGCTCTAATTTATTCTGCTATTCTCCTCCTGCTGCTCCTCTCTGTGCAGTTTTGATATGAATCGTAACTGGACAATACTTGTCACCCAGAGTGCTCTGCCATGCTCTCATACAGCCCTCTTATCAGGGGATCTGACAGTTGTTTCTGGTGATGAGGAGGGGAATGGCACAATGATGAAATACAAAATCACTTGAACAGGGACTTCAGGGCCACTACAAGAGACTTTCCATAGACAATTATTCCTCACTGAGCCGACACTCAAGGTGTAATCTGGGATCTGTACTAAAGAGAGAGAAAGACAGAGCTGGAGATATCCACTCAGCCCACTCCAGGTTCACTGTACAGCCGATGCACACAGATAACAGGACTAGAAAGGGTAAGGAGGCTAGAAAAGGCCACAACAACGGTGTTACTATCAGTCAGTCAGTTTTACAATAACCTAAGATTCAAATGTGGGAGAAAAAACGTTCTGAAGAGGTGGAACTATTTTAGAAAATGTCAATAGAGATATTATTTTCTGTAATCCTGATTATTGAATCAAAATAAATCAATCAATTGAAACAAATAAAACATGCCAGTGTATAGTACGTGTATTGTTAACACCTGTGCGTTTCAAGCAGCAGACAGACAGACACTGAAATTAAAGACTTCTTCTTTCTCAGGCTTACTCTGAGACTGGTCATTAGTGTTAGAATCACCGCCGTTTAAGTTTGATGACATAAATGAGCAGAAAGATGAACATGGATTATTAAACAGACCATCATGAAAACTTAAAACTCATGAAAGATGTTAGAAAGGAAACTAATTAAAACAAATGTTTCAGCCTCCGTCTTCATCAGGATGACTTATTAAGTATCCAGACGGTCTGTGGGTGAATACTACGACATGTGATCAGAAGAGCTTTCATTAGCCGTGGTCAGTAAATTATTTAATGGACTTTCAGTTTCCACTGTGAAAACATTTGGGGAGTATGTAGACTGAAGGACACGGAAGGAGAATTGATTTAATCTATAAAGGAATTGGTATTTTAATAAAATTAAATAAAAAAATAAACACTCTTAAAACCATACATTTCAGAATAGTTTTTATGTTTGAAATGCCTGAAGGGTTTGGGTGTGAATTTTGAAACATTGTAAATGTACTGTAATTTAATCCGTTTTTTACAAATTCACATTGGATTTCCATTTTTGATATAAGATTTCCAATGAAATATAGATCATATTGGTATTATATTATTTGTTATATATGAAAAGACTTTAAGCACACACTATAATACAGAGACACAAGAGCCATATAGAAATCTAATAAGAAATGCTTTTGACATGCACACTTGATTTCAGTGTATCTATTTCAGCACAAAATGGTTCATCATCAAGGACAAAATGGTACACAACATGCTATTCTCACTATCACATGCAGCACATTGAGGTGAATGTGAATAAAGCAGACAGGATTATATGACTGGATCCATAGTGACTGCTGTCTCCCAGGTTGTTGGTAGTTGATACGGGGGACACAGTGTGAGATGAGGATTGCTGTTCTGAGGACACTGAGGTAATTCACTAGCCACAGCTAGGGGTCCCAGGAAGGAAAATATAACTTTTGTTGATCTTGATGTAACTATGGGATCATCCTGGCTGATTAAAACGCACTGGTGGCCATGGCAAACTGGAGGCGAGAGAGAGAGAGAGAGAGAGAGAGAGAGAGTGTGTGTGTGTGTGTGTGTGTGTGTGTGTGTGTGTGTGTGTGTGTGTGTGTGTGTGTGTGTGTGTGTGTGTGTGTGTGTGTGTGTGTGTGTGTGTGTGTGTGTGTGTGTGTGTGTGTGTGTGTGTGTGTGTGTGTGTGAGAGAGAGACAGAGAGAGAGAGAGCCTAAAATAACCGTTTTGAGCCCATTGTGTGTAGTTTGTGTTTGTCTTTGTGCTGGATTAATACAAGTTTACCATTGTAGCGGTTAACGGTTCACTAAGGAAGTGGTTACACACAGTGTCCACAGTTTCCACACCACAGTGAGGCTCCTCATAGTGAGGCCTTTGACAGCCTGATGAATTAGGCCTGACAAGAACCAAAATGGCTGTCCTCCGTGCCAGCTGCCAGTTGAGCATTTACACTCTGTTAATTGAATTGGCAATTTGTGTAACAGTACCTGCCCCAGAGTCTTTGGTGGTGCCGGAGCTGCCATTTAGCCCTGCTCTAATCCAGAAACTAGGGAATAAGAACACTAAGCTTCACAAGAAATTACTGCAGATTTAAAATGACAGTCGGGGCCCCTGTTGCCAATTTTCCATTAAATGAGAAATAAATTAACAATAGCAATAATGTTGACTTATAAAACTGAAAGTTAAATTGACTTTCAAATAGCACTGCGGTTTAGAAATTGCCACTGTACTGAGAATCAAATTGCAGTATATTGCAATCTTGAAACCAAATGCTGTTTGTGACATGGTTGTATTAAACAGCCGACATTAAACATTGAGAGTGGTAAATGGAAACTGATATTTTCACATCATAAAGCTGCATTAGTTTAAATTAAGGAGGGTTTTCACCCTGATTTGCATGCACACACAGTTAGTTCGAATTTGGATTCTGAGTTAATACTGTTTTTGCCAATCCACAAGAGAGAACGTTTAATAATGTTCAGTACCTCAGTAGCAATGTCAGTTGTTATTGGTCAGATTTAAATATGTAGCTAGTGCAAAGTCTATCAGATTTTGTTTGTTTTTATTACAACAAATGATAGAAGCAGAGACTTTTCAAGCGAAGGTTAGGTTATACTGTGCTATGCATTACTTATTATCTGAGTGTGATTTGAATGCCGTTTTCCATAATGACATTTTCTTCTTACCTGGTGTATAGTGCATTAATATATTGTTAATATACTTAATACTTGTTAGTCAGCCCTTAAAAATAAAAATAAAACATTTAAGTACATTAGCACAGGTGTCAAAGTGATGTTTTTACAGTCACGCTACCATTTTATGAGTCTCCTTAACGATATCGAAATGGGGGGAAAGTAATATCAAAATCACCCTCGTTAAGCTGCATTTATAAATCGGAAAAATATGATGGGTTAGTGTTAGCCCCTAACGTAATAGAATCACAGTCTCCAGCTGTTTTATATCTTTATTAATCAGTCTACTGTGTGGATTGGGCCAAATTTAGATTCGATTGCCTCCACAATATTTGGTCTCCTGGACTGAGTGTCTAACAAAGTGTGTGTGTGTGCGTTCGTTCGTGCGTGCGTGCGTGCGTGTGTGCGTGCGTGCGTGTGTGTGTGTGTGCGTGTGTGAGTGAGACAGGGACAGTCAGACACAGTAGTCTGTAGGTGACGGGCCATCTGCACCCAAGGCGCTGCTCTGAATTGCTAATGTGTGTGTTATTAAGAACTGTGAAGGAGCTGTTGGCAGGAAGAGGTGCTTCAAGGTGGCCACAATCCTTCACCAGTGGTGCCAGTTTAACATTTCAACTTCTTTATTATAAAATATTAACCACGTATAGTTTCCCGTTTTCAAAAGATCCCCAAGGTCAAGGAATTTTCCGCATATAAAGCAATCTGTCACTTACTTCCATGCCGGGGCTCTTTTAGCAGGGAAAGAACCCTGTCTGACTGTGTGATGATGAGGGCCATTGTAGGAGAGAAATAATGATTCCCTCCACTGTGTCGGCCAGGATATAAAAGATGATAATTGAAGTTGGTCAAGTGTGCTTTGATCTGTGATATTTCTGCTCTGTTCTACATGAGCTGCCTGTTGGAGCTAACGTATGGCCGGGTGTGTGTCTGAGTGCTGGGTAGTGGTTCTGTGCTGGGTCACAGTGTGTGTGTGATGTATGTGTGTGTGTGTGTGTGTGTGTGTGTGTGTGTGTGTGTGTGTGTGTGTGTGTGTGTGTGTGTGTGTGTGTGTGTGTGTGTGTGTGTGTGTGTGTGTGTGTGTGTGTGTGTGTGTGTGTGTGTGTGTGTGTGAGGCCACACAGGCCAGCATAGTGCATCTGAGGTGGACTGGGTTCTAGCTCCCTCTGCTGTCTCTATGTGTCAGGGCTCTCTGCTGGAACTGTTTGTTTGGGGTTGCCCTGACTCCGCCTCATGCCTTGTTTGTATCCTCCCCAACCAATGGCGGAGTACTGTGTGTGTGTGTGTGTTTGTGTGTGTGTCCAGGACTGGTCCTGCAGGTGTTGTCTATCCAGTGCATGTTGTTTGGCATGGGCCCCGCTCCTCAGGGAGGGGAAAGGGCTAACTGCTTACAGCATTACTGGAGGGGGATGTGTGTTTACCATGCTTGGCCTGGAACAGGGAATACAGTGAAGGACAGAGGCCCCTCATTGTGCAGTCTGTGCCCCCTCCCGTCCACCCGGGGCCTGGCCTCTGACTCTAACCCGTTCCCCTGGCTTCTTCCCAGAGGAGGCCCTGTTTGCTCCTGCTCTTTGAGAGTCTTTAAAGGCCATTCAATGCTTTTATTACATCATTAATTGCACTTAATTCAGCAACATTACCCCAATGCCTGGCTAAACTCTGAAAATTAAGTACAGAGCATTTGTTATAAAATTCACCATAATGAGCTCTGGTGGGAGTTTGAAAGTTACCGCAGGCCATTTTTACCAGTAACGGGTAGCATGGTGCCTCTCCCTACTTTTAAGTTGGGAGTATAGAGAAAATACCCCAAGGGCACAGTCTCTGGTTAGTCTGCTATGCAGCAGAATCAATCGCATGATATAATCCCTCATTTAGAAACAAGCCTTTGTACCAGCCAGCGAATCATTGAATATGCAAGCTAGCTGCACTCGATAATGGCATTGTACTGTACGAGTTCTGCCCTTTGATGAGCATCGCTACAGCACTTATTACTGTAGAGTTATCATAGTGGGCGCTTGATGTCAATGATGTCAGCTGTTTATCATTACAGCTGTTGGTTCTCACTGCCGTAGCGAACGTATTGTTCGTAAGATATTGGTGTGTGCCTTTGTGTTGTGTGTGTGTTAACATGCAACTGCATTTATGTACTGTGTCTGTCTGTCTGTCTAGCTACATGTTTATGTATTGCCTAGTAATGTATGTGCATACAAACCCAGTCAGCCTTATACCCGCCCTGTGTGTGTGTGTGTGTGTGTGTGTGTGTGTGTGTGTGTGTGTGTGTGTGTGTGTGTGTGTGTGTGTGTGTGTGTGTGTGTGTGTGTGTGTGTGTGTGTGTGTGTGTGTGTGTGTGTGTGTGTATCTGTGTGTTTCACCCAGTGTGTGTGTTGTCTCACCATGGCTCTGTCTGTTGTGTTGTGTTGTGTGTGTACAGCTATAGGAGTACAGCGAAGGAGGACTCCCAGTGCAGTAGCCTCAGAGATCTTCGAGCCACACCTCGGGAGCCACATATTGCAGGTAGGATGATATGAGATCGCACCATACCACAGAACACCTGTCCTGTCCTGTCCCACAGGCACCACCACCCTGTTTGACAAGCCTGGTATTAACGAGAGTTTCCAGAAATTGTGGTTGGAGGATTCCCAGATATCCTTCTTATTCACTCCTGATTCCCGAAATATTCCAACTGCTATTTCTGGAAAACCATAATTTTGTTACCATAATTTTGCAACCCTAGTTATGTACTGTATCTGTTTGTCTGTCTGTCAAGCAACTCCCCACACTATTCACATGGGTTATTACTGACATCTAGTGATACCTTAACCACCAAAGCAATTGACATGAAGGAAACGATTTTGTCTAAAACGACTTACGATAGCTAGTATGTGATTCCTGCAAAGACCTTGGCATTGCTGGCATCATGCTCTTACCAACTGAGCCCCACAGTAGAGGTTGACAGGGGAGTGTTAATTCATTCCTTTCCCGTCTTGTCCAGAATTTTTCCCCCCACGTACTGTCTCGATCCTGCAACAGTTCTATAACCCTGACAACTTTCCTGTCCTGTCCCGATAAAATTCAAACCAGCGCAGAAATCAGAAATAACTTCATCCGTTAGCTTCCTGCTCCCTGCACTCTGCTGCTTGTGAGTTTCCATAGTAACGGCCCCGTTTTGGGTTGCCTTGCTCATTTTTCACTAGACAAGAGAGAGAACTGTTAGCTAGCTACTTTTTGTTGCCTGCCCAGGTCTTATATCTATTTTTATAAATAGTGATTGAAGACCGAAGGACGCATGTTATTGTTGGGAGAAGGTGATTTTCACTTCTGTTCCTGCAGGACCCGTGGGAATCCTGTTACTGTGTCAACCTCTACCACACAGGACCAAAGCTGAGGCATTGTTCAAGCCTTCTAGCATTACTGCATTAATGCTCTGCCTTGATTCTTGAACATACAACCAATGTTCCCTCTATTTTTGGGGTGCACCGAGCAAATTTCAGATCTGCTGAGCACAAACTTGATGGCTGTGAAAATTCTGTGCAACTTCCGGCGCACGTTTCTGTAAACACTGAGGTTGTACCCGCTTTAAAGTGGTAATATGTAACTTTTGGGTCGACCCGACCAAATTCACATAGAAATGTGAGTTATAGATCTATCATTCTACCTAAAAATAAGTCTAAGAAGCGGTAGATCTGTTCTATGTACGCTATTTCTATGGTTGCCGTTCTTAAGTTTTGTTTTTGCGTCTTTTACTTTCGGTTTTGTACCAGCTTCAAACAGCTGAAACAACAATATTTTTGGTTATGGAAAATATATTTCACGGCAGTTTAGCTTGTACAATGATTATCTATACTGGACTAGGGTATTTTTTGTCACATAAACTGAAGCGAAACTGCAACCAGGAAATGGCGGAGCGATTTCTGCATAGTGTAACTTTAAGTTACAGTTTTAACAGTGGCCAAGTAGGCTACTGTGGATATTTGTTCATATTGTAGGACCTACCAGAGTGGCCTACCATAAAAAAATTGAGAAAAATGTATCCCTTAATATTTTAACATGGAAACTTTACTAAATCAAATTCATTAATATTCCCATACCATTATTACAGAGAATCAGACAAATTATGCTTCTTAGCTTATTCAAGACTGTCTCAAAATACAACACTGCCCCTTTAAGACATAAAAAAGCTCTTTACCTGAATCGCTTTTCAAAGATGGCTAGAAATGTACACATTGTTGACTAGAAATGAGCTCTAACTGGTCTAATGCCTAGTAAAGCATATCAACAAATGTGCACAGGTGGCTACATGCAGCTTCACTTCGATCTCAAAACAAGCACATCTACTCGTGACCGCTCATGCTGTCAACACAGTCCAGTTCAAAGTGAATGGAACAGATCCATATGGCAATGGCTATTTGCATATAAGCCTACTGCAGCTCTGATTGGTTATGGTGCACGGGTCTATGTACGGGCCTGAGTCGTGCCTGTCAATGCAATAGACTCCTACTCCAATGCGCTCTACCTACAAGAAAATCTCTTGCAAAGTTAGTTTTGCATACTAAGTCTTGCATTGTTTATTTTCAGTATGTCACATTGAAAATGGCTAATATTGCGTTGATTCAAGCACAATTCCCACAGTAGAGCAAAACGTTGATAGTGTTAACTAAAGGGGAAAACTCTAGAAAGATGAGTGAAGTACAGTCTTGTGCTTCTCTGCAGGAGGCCTTTTGCCTCTTGGTAGGCCGTCATTGTAAATATGAATTTGTTCTTAACTTACTTGCCTAGTTACATAAAGGTTAAATAAAATAACAATTATTCTGAGCAGCAGTCCGAGGGGAGCTGCGAACCCACACACGTGTGCAGCTGAGAGGGAAAAATGCATACAACCTTTTGAGGCATACATAAATGTTTCATCCATAAAGATTATACATTTGAAAGTCCGTCCTTTAATACTTATGTTATACTCAGTAATTATAGATTCATATTCTAGTTTATTATGTAATTTATACCTTATTTTTGCTAATGTAGAAATATATTTGTATTACAATACAGTTAAATTATTTTATACGATGGCATTGTTGAATACTTGTTTCTTATTGGCTTGAAGGGCATTCTAGAGCGTGCGTTATTTCCCTATAACACACAGTATATTTGCACGGTAGAATTCAATGGCCATAGTTAATTCTTACATGTTCTATGTTTGAGCTGCTTTTAAAAGCAAAAGTCAAATTGAAAACATTATTGGGGTTGTTGAATTCGATTTTCATAGGACTGAAGGTTTGGTTAGCTGAACTAGCAAGTATGTTTGTTTGCTAGCTACTTCAGTGGATGTTGAACACATTTCTAGCGGGAAATGTGTTCAATTGTAGCCATGGTATAAAAGGGACAATCAACTCGGTGCTCTATCTGCTCTCTGGAAAATAATTCAGCTCCGTGGAAGTTCATTTCCACTCTGCTAGCGCGTCGCGGAACACGCCTTCCACGTCGTTCATTCTTTCCCATGGAACGCATAGACATAGCCCCTCGTTGATTATCCCCTACACATTGAATTATGAAACTATGATAATGGTTAACCCCGTTAGTCCTGAGGGTATTTTGCTTGTGTCTTGTCTTTTTAATATTTTACAAAGTGCTGCTTATCTCTATACATAAGCCCAAAGGGTTTGCTGTAAATCAGTAAGGCAAAAACATAATTTGATACTACAGCTGATATGAAAGTGTAAGCTGGTAACCCATGCTGCCATATAATCTTTTTGTGTTGGGAGTTGTTGATCATCAAGCTATCTTTATTTTCTGTAGTCTACATTTTTGTAATCTACATTTTAACCTGGATTGCCACAATATCCTCTCTAGGTTTCTTCCTAGGTTCTGGCCTTTCTAGGGAGTTTTTCCTAGCCACCGTGCTTCTACATCTGCATTGCTTGCTGTTTGGGGTTTTAGGCCGGGTTTCTGTACAGCCCTTTGTGACATTGGCTGATGTCAAAAGAGCTTTGTAAATAAATGTAATTGATTGATTGATGTTATTCGATGCATTTTATTTGGAAAGGCACACAGAGAATGCAGTAGCTCATTCTATCGTGCAAGTTTATTGATCGAAGATATCAACAACAACGGAAATCCTCCAGGTTGCGTAAATGTCTTCCAGTGGGTTGCTCCCTTCCAGCCTTGTCCCATAGTGAACATTGTGTTGTCATGCATGATGTGAACACGGATAAAAAGAGGTTGTAGCAGAAACGCTGCCCCCTTTAGTCCCATGAGACACAGTGGCAGCCATATGCACTATGCCTGTTCCCTATTAAACATGTGCTGAATTGAAAGTGACATCTTCCTGCATTTACCTCAGATCCCCAGGTTTAGTGGGTTGGAAAGGAGAAGGAGGGAGGAGAAGGGAGGATGTTTCCCTTATGGTTATCAACGACAGAGAACAACCTCGATTTCATAGTCATTTTCAATAACAGAAACAGAAACGAATGTGTATAATGTCTGTTGTTTGTATACTGTGTATGGAGGATATTGATATTTGTAATCTGGCTATGCCTTTTTTAATTGGCTTAAATAAAGTTGCATTGAATTGAAACTCACCCACTGACAACATTTCTAAAATGTCATTCTACCGGGGATGTTAACATTATCGTGACGCAGCATCGTGACGGCAGCCCCCCTCTCACTATAAGTGAACACTTTCCCTGCGACAGGTTAAGTGTCTGACAAGAAAGCGGAAATGTATAATTAACATCAATAGCAGGCTGGAAGTCTGTCGAGGCGTGGCCTTTTCAAGGAAGGACTTGTTCCTGGCAAATTGTCCCCATTAATCTTCAGCTTAATTGATTGTGAAAAGTTTTAGGATGACATTTTAAAAAAGCATGCACGGCCGGTGATTGATTTGGGGAAAATGAACTAATAATGAATGCAAGGCAGTCATTACTTGTTGAGCACAGCGGCTAATTTTAGACAGATTAGAGTGGGTTTGATAGTGCTTAATAAAGAGGGTAGCTTGATGAGCTCCTCTGTGTCTCTACACTACTCTCTCTGCTCTACTCTACCTGCCTGTCTGGCCTCTCAGGGCTTAACCAGTGCTCATTACTCTGAGTGACTCTGTCTCTGCCTAATGCCAATAGCTAAGGGGACTTATCCAAAGCCAAACTCAATAAGATGCACTAGCGGACCCTTTTACCATTTCTCCCCTGTATTTTTACCTAACTCACCAAAAATTCTATGACAATTTTTGGAAAACTCCAAACCAAACCTAAATTCAAATTGTCCCTTCTTTGTTGAAACCGTTCAAACACGTATAGAATGTGTATAGAATGTGTAACACTTTTTTTTTTACAGCCCTGTTTCAGAATTTATTTACAAATACAGGACATCACGTAGCTTAGCGGTTAAGAGCATTGGGCCAGTAAACAAAAAGTCACTGGTCCGAATCCCATGAGTCGAGAAATCTGTGGATGTGCCCTTGAGCAAGGCACTTAACCCTAATTGCTCCTGTATGTTGCTCTGGATAAGAGCATCTGCTAAATGACAAAAATGTCAATGTACACATTCTACATAGTAGTATAAAATTATATGATAACAGTGATTACAATGAAAAATATGTTCATCTTTGACCCCTTTGTCTGGTTGATTTTCTAAAGAGAAGTGTACCTGGGCCCTATACGTATGTGACAGGCTGGCAGGCCTGAGAGCAGTAGAAACAGTGAGAGCCCTAGAAGCACTGGGTTAGGTTGCTGTTTAATCTGACAGAGTGAGTGTAAATGTCTCCCGGCACTGTGCCTGTCTCCTGTCCGGACCTAGTCATGTGACACGGGATTAATCATGCCCTGTGTGTGACAGAATGGGACAGGGTGATGGCTCTGTGTGTGTGTGTGTGTGTGTGTGTGTGTGTGTGTGTGTGTGTGTGTGTGTGTGTGTGTGTGTGTGTGTGTGTGTGTGTGTGTGTGTGTGTGTGTGTGTGTGTGTGTGTGTGTGTGTGTGTGTGTGTGTGTGTGTGTGTGTGTGTGTGTGAACGGGACAGCATTAGTAGCTATCTCTAGTTCCCTCTCATTGTGTCATGGTTCCCAGCTACCCGGCTACCATAGCTGCTTTGTGCTCCAGGCTCCTTTGACTCTGAGTGGCCCGGTTGACCTGGGAACGGGGCTGCATTCAAACAAGCCTTCTATGGTCTTTTTGTTTTCAGGCCCAAAAACATTGAATTTGTTGACAAACAGGTTTTGTCAACCCAAATAATCAATGAACTGATTTCATATGCGGAGATCAATAGAGGTTGGCAGCTGCCCCCATCTTCATGCCGGAAGGAAGCCCTTTGCTTTTTTTCCACCGTCCCTACTCCCCTCTACCCCCATCTCAGACGTTACAGAGAAGACAGGTTTTGGGGTGCCTTCACTTTTGTGGCGTTTTAAAAGTAGTGTTTCTCTTTGTTAACATATTGGAACTATTCACCAAGGTATTGAGCTACAGTAACGCCATAGTCATGCAGCCAAAACAGACCCACTGGTACTAATCAGGGAGGGCAGAGATTGAGCTTGTTGATGGAAGGTGTGTGTGTAGCTATAGAAGGCTGGGTTAAGGTGTGTGTGTGTGTGTTCAGGTCAATGTTAAGGTGTGTGTGTAGTTGTAGCAGGAAGATGGAATGCTGTGTGTTTGGGGGTGACAGTGAGCGAGACTCACTCTGTGTCTGTCTCTGTGGGGCCCTGGCCAATCACTGTCCAAAATAGTCTCTCTATCTCTGTGGCATTGTGGTCCCGGTAATGGCTCGTCCTCAGCAGAATTCTTCCCAGTGTCTCTCCCTCCCTGGCTGGAGAGAGGCCAGCAGCAGCCATAGAGGAGAGGGGAGAATAGAGGAGTGGAGAGGAGCGAGGAGGAGAGGAGAGGAGAAGAGCGATGAGGGGAGAGGAGAGGCTGAAGGAGAGGAGAGGGGGGGAAATGACAGCGCTCAGGGACAGTGTGTTGACCGTTTTGTCGTCTCCCACTGTGTGTTGTCATCTCTCCAGTCAGTGGGCTGGATTGGATACGACAGCAGCAATAGGTCATTAACAGAAATGGGACATGTCCTCTGGCAGATAGACTGGGGGGGATGAAACACACAGACTAAATAGTAACATTGATATCACTGGCCCGTAATAGTTTTGCATGAGATAAATGATACGTTGGTGAATTTTTTTAAAGCATTATAAAAGGACTCGCCTGCCTCTGAAGGGCAAAATGTCTGGTGTGGGTGGAAGAGAGTAAGGGGTGGATGGTGGGTGGATGCCTCTCTCTTTTCATTTTCTCTCTCTCTCTCTCTCTCTCTCTCTCTCTCTCTCTCTCTCTCTCTCTCTCTCTCTCTCTCTCTCTCTCTCTCTCTCTCTCTCTCTCTCTCTCTCTGCCTCTATCTCTTTCACTCTTTGTGTCTATCTCTTTCTCCCTCTTGTCTGTCTGTCTGTCTGTCTGTCTGTCTGTCTGTCTGTCTGTCTGTCTGTCTGTCTGTCTGTCTGTCTGTCTGTCTGTCTGTCTGTCTGCTCTCTCTCACCATGTATAACCAAAAACGTGATAAACAAATCAAAATATATTTTATATTTTGAGATTCTTCAAAGTAGCCACCCTTTGCCTTGATGACAGTTTTCTCTCAACCAGCTTCATGAGGTAGTCACCTGGAATGCATTTCAATTAACAGGTGTGCCTTGTTATAAGTTCATTTGTGGAATTTCTTTCCTTCTTAATGCATTTGAGCTAGTCAGTTGTGTTGTGACAAGGTAGGGTTGGCATACAGAAGATAGCCCTATTTGGTAAAATACCAAGTACATATTATGACAAGAACAGCTCAAATAAGCAAAGAGAAGCGACAGTCCATCATTACTTTAAGACATTCAAGAACTTTTAAAGTTTCTTCAAATACTGTCGCAAAAACCATAAAGCGCTATGATGAAACTGGCTCTCATGAGGAAAGGAAGACCCAGAGTTACCTCTGCTGCAGAAGCTACGTTCATTAGAGTTACCAGCCTCGAAAATTGCAGCCCAAGTAAATGCTTCACAGAGTTCAAGTAACAGACAAATCTCAACATCAACTGTTCAGAGGAGACTGCGTGAATCAGGCCTTCATGGTCGAATTGTTTTATAAAAAACACTACTAAAGGACACCAATAAGAAGAAGAGACTTGCTTGGGCCAAGAAACATGAGCAATGGACATTAGACCGGTGGAAATCTGTCCTTTGGTCTGATGAGTACAAAATTGTGATTTTTGTTTCCAACCGCTGTGTCTTTGTGAGACGCAGAGTAGGTGAACGGATGATCGCTGCATGTGTGGTTCCCACCGTGAAGCATGGAGGAGGAGGTGTGATGGTGTGCTGGTGCTTTGCTGGTGACACTGTCTGTGATTTATTTAGAATTCAAGGCACACTTAACCAGCATGGCTACCAAAACATTCTGCAGCGATAAGCCATCCCATCCGGTTTGCTCTTAGTGGGACTATCATTTGTTTTTCAACAGGACAATGACCCAAAACACCCCTCGAGGTTGTGTAAGTGCTATTTGACCAAGAAGGAGAGTGATGGTGCTGCATCAGATCACCTGACCTTAACCCAATTGAGATGGTTTGGGATGAGTTGGACCGCAGAGTGAAGGAAAAGCAGCCAACGAGTGCTCAGCATATGTGGGAACTCCTTCAAGACTGTTGGAAAAGCATTCCTCATGAAGCTGGTTGAGAGAATGCCAAGAGTATGCAAAGCTGTCATCAAGGCAAAGGGTGGGTACTTTGAAGAATCTACAATGTAAAATAATTTGATTTGTTTAACACTTTTTTGGTTACTACATGATTCCATATGTGTTATTTCATAGTTTTGATGTCTTCACTACTATTCTACAATGTAGAATGAGTAGGTGGGTCCAAACTTTTGACTGGTACTCAATTTCTCCCTTTCTCTCTCTCTCTTCAATCGTTATTGCATAATTGAAAATGGAGGGGGCCTTGACCTTCACCGCCCTCCGGACCCCAAACTCCCCCTCCCACAATGATCTCTGTTCAATCCGAGACTCCCCTTGCCTTCGGAATGAGTCATCACACTACACCCTTATCCCTGCTGGGATGAAACAGATCTGTCTCACTTGTTGTCTGTTGTTTCTTGTGACAGAATGTGAAGAATACACTTTTTTCAAGTAATCATTGCTTGAGGGTAGTAGCACTCTCACTCATACATGCATAAACGTAATGCAGAGAAGTTGAAAATCCTCAATATGCAAAATTGCTCTTTGTTGGGAGTTATCAAAAGAAGCAGTGTTTGATGTCTCTTTAAGTGATAGAGAATCGACAGCATGTGTTGTTTGTAGATGAATGAGAGACAGAGTGTAGTGAGGGCCAGACAGAAGGACTCCTAATTACAGAAAGGCTGTTGTAAAGAGTAGAAAGACTCCCAGCTTCTATCAGCACCTGTGGAGGGCAAGGGGGACAGGACACCCAACATGCCTTAATATGCCACACATCTTAAGGTCCAACACACAAATCTGTCAAATCTTTCATCTTGACTTCTTTCCTGACGTTGTTTTTCCTCTCCCTCTTGTTTGGTTAGCTTTGTTGCGTTTGTTGTTTTCAGCGAGTCAGACTTGTGTGATAATGGGGCTCTGTTTCAAAAAGCCCTTCGTTTTCAAACCCCTTCCATCTCCACACCGGCGGAAGCAGAGAAAGACGCCTGCTTTAGAAACGACAGCTGTTTACATTTGCATAACATCAAGGAGGAGCCGGGCTGTGTGTTTGAGGCCCGTCTGTGTGCAGCTGTCACAAGTTGTAATCGCAGGTTGATTTGTGATTCGGGGAAAAAAAATCGCCATTATGGCTCTATGCCTCTGTTGTTGTTGAGCAGCCGCTCAGAACAGTTTCGGTTTGTAGGCCTATTTAGAGGGAAAGAAAAAGACAAAGTGGATGGAGGCATTTTCCTCCTCCTCCTCCTCCTCCTCCTCCTCCTCCCTGTGCCAGAGACAGATCCAGACTCTTTTTTCTCCTCTCCTCTCCTCTCCTCTCCTCTCCTCTCCTCTCCTCTCCTCTCCTCTCCTCTCCTCTCCTCTCCTCTCCTCTCCTCTCCTCTCCTCTCCTCTCCTCTGCTCTTCTCCCCTCTCCTCTCCTCCCCTCTCCTCTCCTCTCCTCCCCTCCCCTCCCCTCCCCTCCCCTCCCCTCCCCTCCCCTCTCCTCTCCTCTCCTCTCCTCTCCTCTCCTCTCCTCTCCTCTCCTCTCCTCTCCTCTCCTCTCCTCTCCTCTCCTCTGCTCTTCTCCCCTCTCCTCCCCTCTCCTCTCCTCTTCTCCCCTCCCCTCTCCTCTCCACAGATCATGCAGAACTCCTCTGTCTATCACTGCTCTCTCTATTGACCGCGGTTCGCATGGCCATTGTTCCTCTTGTTGGGAAGCG
The DNA here is from genome assembly GCF_016432855.1 of Salvelinus namaycush. Lineage (NCBI taxonomy): Eukaryota > Metazoa > Chordata > Actinopteri > Salmoniformes > Salmonidae > Salvelinus > Salvelinus namaycush. The sequence continues at coordinate 32,460,934 of NC_052321.1, forward strand.
ATAAAGCCAGAGGTTAATTGGGAAAGTCCTGAAGCTGGCCTTTGTGCTCCGGTCTGGCCCCCAAACAAAACAGTCTAGGAATGTGAGCCATTACATCGAGCCCAGGCAGCTCCACTGTGTCTCTGTCACACCCACATGCCATTTATACTGCTTATCTATGGAGCTAGAGAATGGAAGTGGCACTCCTAGAAGCACCATTCATTCTAGCCCCAGCCCTACGAATGTTAACTACGACTGCAGTACGGAGTCTCTACTTGCTACCTCTCACGTTGTCATATAAAGCCACTATTGTTGTCTTTTCATATCCCACTCGGGTCTGAGCATATGCATTAATTCCAGTTAACACTCAATAATTGCAGGTGGCCATGGCACAGAGGTGTAACAACGTCTCAGTCGTGATCAGTTTGCAGTAATGGTAGATTATTGAGACATTTTTTTGTCAAATTCAATTTGAAATTGCCCTGTCAACCAACCATACACAAACTGCGCATGGATTTTCATCTGTCATGGCTTTTTTATCAGTCATCTCCATGTAACACATTCTGTTGGTAGAAAAGCAGGTCTGATGTTTTGCTCTCTCTCTGCAGTGTAAAGGGTCGCCACTCCATGCTTTTATCTCAGCTCGTTGAAAGCCGCTGTCTCCCATACTTGATAGTTATTCTTTTGTTTACTAATGTGCTGTTGAAAGCAAACATGTCAGAGCCCTTCTTGCTGTGGTTCACTACATTGCATAACATAATGGGAGGGGAATTTACATACCCACACGCGCACACACACACACACACACACACACACACACACACACACACACACACACACACACACACACACACACACACACACACACACACACACACACACACACACACACACACACACACACACACACACACACACAGTGAGCCCAGCCCAGCTCGCCACCGGCTTCTTCTCAACCAACTCATGATGAGCGGTTCATTTCGATGCAGGATCTGGATGGGCCTCTGACAGACAGACACAAAGACAGACAGACAGACAGACAGACGTCAAATGTAACGATTATGATAACATTTTAGTGTGTTCCATGTGAAGTGAATCGCTGACAGTCCACTGTGTCAGAGGTTGTCCACTGAGGTGTACAGTAGGCGGAGCCGTAGTGAGACGTTGGGTACAGATGTGCTCTGAGGTCCACGGGGTTCAGGTTAGGAATGGAAGGCAGACCGACACAGGTGTTATTGATGTGCATATGTGGATGGTGGATCCACAGTGCAGGATTCGTAGGAAGGCAGGTGTGATGGGATACAGGTATGATAGGTATGCAGGTGTGAGCTGGGTGCAGGTGTCATAGGAAGGCAGGTGTGAAAGGTGTGAGCTGGGTGCAGGTGTCATAGGAAGGCAGGTGTGAAAGGTGTGAGCTGCGTACAGCCTTCTGCAAGTGTCTTCTAAGTGGCAGCTCCTTACAGGTGGCTAATAACTCTTTGTCACGTCAGGTAAACATAGAGGAAGTACAGATATGTACTTTATGAGGCTTTATTATGAGGAATATGTAACAGAAGCAGTAAACTAAAGACAGGTCATTGTTTACATATTCAGGCACACACACACACACACACACACACACACACACACACACACACACACACACACACACACACACACACACACACACACACACACACACACACACACACATCTAGTATAGATTGTACATAACAGTAGCTGAAACAGCACAGAGGTGTGATTTCATCTCTATTTCACCATGGCTCCTGTGGCAGCATGACCTGACGTCAGGCTAGAATCTTGAGGAGTAAAAGATCAATGTCGAACGTCGAGCCAGGCATTCTGATTACCAGCCCTCCTCTATACTTCCTGTGCAGCCCCCATGCCCAGACCCACCCCTTCATTAGCAATGGGAATTCGGACAGAGAGGGAAAAAAACAGGGCCCTTATTATTTATGCAGTCAATAGCAAGGGCTTGTCTGCATTCATAATTGTTTGATTTTATAGGCCAGTCTTTAAACAAACATTGTCTATGGTAATGTGATGCCCTGACGGATGGCGAAAGGTTTTGTCTGTGAATATCATTTGGATAATTAAAAATGACAGATGAAATCGCCCGCTGTCTTGACCCTCACTTTGTTCCCCGAGTGATGGCGAGGAGATGCTGATTGCTGTCAATCAGGGGCCTTGGGAGGATTGGGGAAACTCTGGCAGCCATGAACCCTGACCCACACTGTTGATCTGAAATAGATAACAACCTTGAAATACCTGCAGAATTTAAACAGCTTCGCTCTGTGTCGAGAGCCGGGGCGCCTTCCCAAAAGAGCCCCCTTAACCCCTCCCTCATTCCTTCTCTCTCTTTCTCTCTTTCTCCTCCCTAGCTCTCTCTCTCTCTCTCTCTCTCTCTCTCTCTCTCTCTGTCTCTCTCGCTCTCTTTCACTCACTCTCCATACTCCATCCCCAGGTCTGAGCAGCTGTGCAGATTACATACCTCCTGATATGACCCAGACCCAACAATAAGGGGAGCGAGCACAGAGATGCAAATTAAAAGATCATTCTAATGGCCTTCAGATTTACTTCAGATCTCAGATCAGGCTGCAGTTCTCGGCTAGAATAACTTTCCCCTTGTCTCAATTGGATTGCATTTGAACTAGTTAAACTACTAAACTAGTAGTGTCTTCCCCCAGAAGGCGCTCTCTCTGTCAAACTCTCTATACAGATGCCGTATCTTAATTTGATCATTCTGTTGTTGCAGGAATTTTATGTTTCTAAAGTTTGTAATTTCCACTTAAAAATGTCAGACTTGATATGCCTAAATGAAAAATGTATCAACCCCTAAAGAAAATTCCATTAATTATCTTCTCCATTATAATTCACATTTCCTGTTGCTGCAGGATTATTTTCCTGCTGTAAGACACTAGCTCAAACAAAGATGTGGCATCTGTACGCTGAATTTACAAAACATAATACCTTCCTAATACTGAGGGAAATGTGTCTTCCGCATTTAACCCAACCCCTCTGAGTCAGACTACCATAATCAACATCCATGGCGCCCAGGGAACAGTGGGTTAACTGCCTTGCTCAGAACGACAGATTTTTACCTTGTCAGCTCGGGGATTCAATCCGGCAACCTTTCGGTTACTGGCCCACCGCTCTAACCACTGGCCTACCTGCCGCCCACACCTGGTCAGTCTATGTCAGGGAAAGAGCAGGTGTTCTTAAAGTGGAACTGACAGAATTTTAGCAACATGAAATCTTATTCAAATCTGTTCATATCCACCCACAGGAAGAATATAACACTTACAAAACAATAATCTGACAAGAGAGCCCTTATATTTAGTCATTTTCCCCTTTTCTTCAATTCTTTGAATGTTTAGAAATTACGTACACTAAGGTATTTGTGAAAATGTTATAACAATATAGAGTGGGAAAGTGGCCGGGCGTTTGGACAATTAATAGACACTGCAGTAAATACAAACGAATAAAAACATTTGTCTCATCCAGGACCGGAGTCTATGCAGACTGGTGCACCATAGCCAATCAGAGCTACAGTAGGCCTTTATGAAGACAAGCCATTTGACACAGGCCTGCCATCATTCACTTTGAACTGGTCTGTGTGTTTACAGGCAGTAGGACCTGCCATCATTCACTTTGAACTGGTCTGTGTGTTTACAGGCAGTAGGACCTGCCATCATTCACTTTGAACTGGTCTGTGTGTTTACAGGCAGTAGGACCTGCCATCATTCACTTTGAACTGGTCTGTGTGTTTACAGGCAGTTGCAACAACTCAACTTTAGATCGTTAGAACTCAAACGCCAAAAGCCACCTGAATGGATTTCTGCAAATATGTCAATACCACAGGAGTCTTCTTACATTTGGGAACTTTACAGTCCTATTGATCACTCCAATTTGCATACCGCCCCAACAGATCCACAGATGATGCCGTCTCTATTGCACTCCACAGTGCCCTTTCCCACCTGGACAAAAGGAACACCTACAGTTGAAGTTGGAAGTTTGCATACACTTAGGTTGGAGTCATGAAAACTCATTTTTCAACCACTCCACAAATGTCTTGTTAAGATACTATTGTTTTGGCAAGTCGGATAGGACATCTACTTTGTGCAGGAAATGTTTCCAACAAGTGTTTATAGACAGATTATTTCACTTATAATTCACTGTATCACAATTCCAGTGGGTCAGAAGTTTACATACACTAAGTTTACTGTGCCTTTAAACAGCTTGGAAAATTCCAGAAAATGATGTCATAGCTTTAGAAGCTTCTGATAGGCTAATTGACATAATTTGAGTCAATTGGAGGTGTAACTGTGGATGTATTTCAAGGCCTTCCTTCAAACTCAGTGCCTCTTTGCTTGACATCATGGAAAAATCAAAAGTAATCAGCCAAGACCTCAGAAAAAAAATTATAGAATTTCACAAGTCAGGTTCATCCTTGGGAGCAATTTCCAAACGCCTGAAGGTACCACGTTCATCTGTACAAACAATAGTACGCAAGTATAAACACCATGGGACCACGCAGCCGTCATACCGCTCAGGAAGGAGACGCAGTCTGTCTCCTGGAGATGAATGTACTTTGGTGCGAAAAGTGCAAATCAATCCCAGAACAACAGCAAAGGACCTTGTGAAGATGCTGGAGGAAACAGGTACAAAAGTATCTGTATCCACAGTAAAACAAGTCCTATATCGACATAACCTGAAAGGCTGCTCAGCAAGGAAGAAGCCACTGCTCCAAAACTGCCATAAAAAAGCCAGACTACGGTTTGCAACTGCACATGGGGACAAAGATCATACTTTTTGGAGAAATGTCCTCTGGTCTGATGAAACAAAAATAGAACTGTTTGGCCATAATGACCAGTGTTATGTTTGGAGGAAAAAGGGTGAGGCTTGCAAGCCGAAGAACACCATCCCAACCGTGAAGCACGGGGGTGGCGGCATCATGTTGTGGGGGTGCTTTGCTGCAGGAGGGGCTGGTGCAATCATGAGGAAGGAAAATAATGTGGATATATTGAAGCAACATCTCAAGACATCAGTCAGGAAGTTAAAGCTTGGTCGCAAATGAGTCTTCCAAATGGACAATGACCCCAAGCATACTTCCAAAGTTGTGGAAAAATTACTTAAGGACAACAAAGTCAAGGTATTGGAGTGGCCATCACAAAGCCCTGACCTCAAACCCATAGAAAATGTGTGGTCAGAACTGAAAAATTGTGTGTGAGCAAGGAGGCCTGCAAAGCTGACTTAGTTACACCAGCTCTGTCAGAAGGAATGGGCCACAATTTACCCAACTTATTGTGGGAAGCTTGTGGAAGACTACCCGAAACGTTTGACCCAAGTTCAACAATTTAAAGGCAATGTTACCAAATACTAATTGAGTGTATGTAAACTTCTGACCCACTGGGAATGTGATGAAAGAAATAAAAGCTGAAATAAATCATTCTCTCTACTATTATTCTGACATTTCACATTCTTAAAATAAAGTGGGGATCCTAACTGACCTAAGACAGGGAATTTTTACGAGGATTAAATGTCAGGAATTGTGAAAAACTTAGTTTAAATGTATTTGGCTAAGGTGTATGTAAACTTCCGACTTCAACTGTAAATTATAATTGGAATTCACTTTGGAATTTAATTTCGATCTTACGTCTTGTAGTTGTTGTACATTTTGTTATGACAGTTCTGTCGCATCTTGCAATTAATGTTTGAGCATGTTTTCGTGTAGTATTTGTAAACTGTTGTGTTGACAGTGAGTAGATCATGCCTCCTCAGCATTAGTATTCTCCCACAGATCAGTGGCATAACACCACACACAACACTATTTGATCATTTGAATGAGTTACTTTGCTTTGAGATTTACAACAACAGCAACAGTCAGGCGGTGGCTCGGAGCAGAAAAATGGATCCATGGTGCGTTCCCAATCCCTGACAATGTCTGATCTCCCAAAACACTGGAGCATTATAAACCAAATGACAAACGAATGAACACCACAATGAGAAGTCTGTGGGATTATATATCTATCTGCTTCTAAAAGAGAGGAGAGGGGGGGGGAAATATTCAAAAGAGTTGAGCTGAGACGACGGGACACACACACACGGGAGGCTGGGAGGCTGGGAGGGAGGATGTCTTCTTAACAGAGCGTCTGACTTTCTAATAACGAGACGGGAAATGTAAACCACCATCTCCAAATACTGAGCCCAAATCCTTCCAGTAGGAAATTAATCCTCTCATTGCTCTGTTCCGTCGTTGTGTTGCCACTAAGGAATTGGATCCCATTGAATAATTTCATTATAACTTGTGAGCATGTGGATTAATAGGAGGTTTTACTGTAAAGGAGACGGGAGGCTTTTCTTCTCTCACCTCCCTCCACCCTCCTCTCTTTCTCAGTACCTGCTGCTGCTGGGAGGCACAAATCAACAGCCTAAAATGACACCCACGTTAATTACAGTCCATGCTTTCTCCATCAGAAAATGTATGTTTGTATTTGATTTTCGGAGGTAAGCTTTATTTGTATTGTTACCAGGCAAATAAGTAGGCCTATATTATTCGTATCATATGAATGCAGTACAGAGGATGCATGATGCTCCATAAACTGTACATTTAAATACAAAATGCAAAAGAAATGCATGTATTTGTTTCCGTTGAAATATATTGAATTCAAATATGAATGGTGGTAGGTAATAGATGCAGGCACACCACCAGCAGCAACATTACACCCTAGTAGCAAGCTTTCTGTATAGCGCTTCCTGGACGTTCAGAGGTTCTCTCATTGGAGACGTTGTTATTGATTATGAAACACTGTCAATCTGAGCTTAATGGCATTAGGTCTGACTCTGAGGAGGCTTGTTAGAACTATACCCACCATGGACATGAAGGAAACATGAACTCTGGGGCTGGGAATAATTGTACATTACAGCTTGGGTCATTAAGAAAGAGAAAATGGAATTGATTTGGTTTTTAGAAGTGCCCTGACTTTATTCAGGCATAGTGTGAGTGGTGAGTTTCAAGCATTGTGTTTTAGTATAACTGTTTTTTTACAAACAGTGATTTATTAACCACATATTAACCACCTATTGCTGTTGAATGAATTTAATTCCTAATATCTCTGTTTGGGACTGTATGGAAAAGGTGTGCCTATTGTTTGCCTTGCCAGTGCCACAGAGAGTTTTTGTTGCGATTAATCCTTTCCCTTCCAAAAACATTACCCTAACCCTCAGTGAGTCACTTCTCATAATTATACACAGTCGGAGCGAAATTGTCGCTAATGAAATGGGAACGCCTCCATAGTTTTGTGCCTTTGCACTTTGACTGGAGCAGAGCTGGAGCAGTGCAGAGTGGTGTGGGCCAGGAGCCAGTGTACTTAGCTGAGAAGGAAAGGCAGGGGAGGGAGCAGCTGGCGATGGGGGCCCCTAGGGGCCCTGGGGTGGGAGAGGGGAGAGGGGAGAGGGGGTACTGCTCTCCTGTCTACAAGGTGATTAGAGCACAGAAAAACTAACTTCCAGCTCTCTGATCTCATAGTCCTCACTGTTACGGTTCTTTGACATGGCTTTTGCAGGCAGCATTGTTGGCTGTTTCCCTTTGTTTCTTTCGCATCCTATCTTGCCCCCTGATTAAAGACATGCTCTGGAACTTTGACGACTACTAAGTATTTTTAAAGCTCCCGCTTTGGGCTGGATGTGTCACTGTGTAGTTCACACATGCATAATCTATGAGAAGAATTACTGTCTTACCTCAATTAGCCACGAAATCCCTAGTTCGAAAGCGACTGTTTTTCTGGAGGCTGTGCTGTGCCATTTTCCCCAAATGTTCCCCCACATGGGCTAGCAATTCGAGTTCCAGCCAATGAGTTTCAGCCCTTCGCCATTTGCGCGACAGCTAGCAAGATGCACACACAGCAGAGGCAACAGAGAGAGCAATGATGTGGTGCCAATATCTGCACATATGTGACGTAGTAGTATACAATTTTCGGGGGCCACTTTTGGTTCGTGAGCGCTACTTTCAGAACTACTGGCTAAAAAGTATACAAAAGTACTGAAGAATCTAAATCTGGTTATATTTACCAGTGTAGAAAAAGGGTTTTGTGAAGAAGTTAAGGAGAGCAAGTGTCTCAGTTTTGTTTGGTGGGAGAGTTTGTCCTTATGTCCTTCCCTTCTACCATGTTATTCCTCTGTTTAGTTCTGCATCCGATCAGAACATTCTAGCATACTGTTTTATGGCACTTTGAATTTGTCATCTAGGAATCGTAAACTGCTCCCAGCTCCATCTTGATTTGGCTGGAATGAGGGCCCCCTACTGCTTATGGAACTAATGTTGGGTTTTAATTGCATGAAACATGGCCTGCACCAGAGCAGTGTCTGTATGAACAGCTTTTATAGACCTTTCATGAGGAACCACATTCAGCTGTAGCCGACATGTCAAACACAGCCAGTACTCTGCTTACAATACCCACAACACAGACCTCCTTGGGTTTTATTGACGCTCGTCGTTAATGACATTTGATGTTTTCCCTCAAACAACACTCCTCGTAAACGTAGGGTCTGGCATAGCACGGAGTGGAGCTGAGCGTCGGAGCATCAGAGAAGGAGGCTATGATTCAGACTACAGGTCTGGTCTGGCGTTAGCTAGCCTTCTTTCTTCCAGACAAGGGAGTTTTGACTAAAGCTCGCCTTAACGCTCACTCAGTCTACAGCCAATCTGGTGAGCTTAGTTGTGACTGACTTTACTGCTGCCCCTCGGGCCTGAGATCATGATCCAGTCACTGGTGCAGAACTGTCTTTACATACTTTGTGAAACTTCGGTACCACTTCAGACTCTAGTGACTCACTATTGAGTCACTACTGGCTATTTCTGTGTTGGAAATTCCCTGGTAGAGACAGTGGTTCAATACAGTGTTCACCATTTTACTAGCTAGACTTCAGCTGTTAGAAGCTGAGGGAAATTAGTGGTTTCACATTCCAACCACAAACTATTGCAAAATCTTTTGAAGATAAGATGCATGCTATAGGATATTTACTATGTGGTTGTTCTGGGTCAACTCAGCAAGCTATTTACTTTATCATGCGGTTTTTATGAGACAGTTAAATAGACTTTTATTGTTAACCGAGCTAAAAGTATGCTATTGTTAAGAGGAAACTAAACAGAGTTCTCCTAACAAGATTTTTGCCTTAGCAACATAATGCACACACAATGCACACACAAACCTGTGTTTTGAGTGAAAGGAAAGTTGGATGAAATACCCTATACACTGCAGTCATACGGGTCACGTCGGTGGTGACGTATTTGTTTGCGAGGATGTTAACCGTTTCAATCACCTCAGAACCACAAGCATGTGGTCTATAAAAACAGAGGGATGGTAGTATCACCAGCAGAGCAGCAGGAAGTGTAATGTGAACAGGACCTCCCCTCTGCTCTGTTACAGTAGCTGTAAACCCTACTGACCTTGATAAATCTCCCTATGGAACTAGGAACACATTCAAAAGAGGTGTCATATCATGTCCTGACTGTCTGGGGTGGTTCTCTAATCAACCACTGTTTCCCTCGGCCACCACCATCACCGCCAGTCTCTCTCTCTCTCTCTCTCTCTCTCTCTCTCTCTCTCTCTCTCTCTCTCTCTCTCTCTCTCTCTCTCTCTCTGTAGTGGCTGGGGTCTACAGCCTGCAAAGCCTCCTTCTTTCCTCCCCTTGCTCAGCCCCTTCTGACAGCCACTAATAATAACGCATGAAGACAGTCAGACAAAATGAAGACAAATGCGACACGCTGCCCCGGAATCATAATCCTCTCCCAGGCTTCAGTGAAAGAGATGTCCTAACTGTACCAAGATGTTCTTTATAGCTGTTCCCCCTGACCCACCCGCCCTCACGTCAGCCTGCACGCTCCCCAAAGCCTTCCCCCCTTCCTCTCCCACCTCACCTCCCCACTGCTGCTTTAAAGCCCTCAGCCCTTCACATCCTCCTCATTTTCCTGGGGAAATCCATTAAGGCGACATATGGAGTCTGTTGGTTAGCCAGAGTGGAGGAGCGGCGAGGAGCGGCGAGGGGAGAGAGGAGCCAGCCTGCCAGGGCTAGGAGCAGGACAATAGTGGGGTTTGGTCTGTGGCGTACGGTACCGTACAGATGGGTATTGTAAAAGATTCATGAGGGGAATAAAAGATCTGAGGTAACATTTGGTTGGAGACGCCAAAGATGCAGGTGAGGAGGATGGCAGCAGACAGACACAGCACAGACACACGGCCTACTATCTACACGTGGAGAGTTCAGATGAGATGATCCCTGGCTGTCTCATGTGGAGGAGCTAACACCTATCACATACAGGTGTAGGCATGGAAGAGTGGAGGTATTCATTAACATGCTGTGCCTTCAACAAGTATTCACAACCCTTGACTTTTTCCACATGTTGTTGTGTTACAGCCTGAAAATGTAAATTGATTACGTTTCGATTTTTTGTCAGTGATCTACACACAATACCCCATAATGTCAAAGTGGAATTATGTGTTTAGAAATGTTTGCAAATTAATAAAAATGAAAAGCTTAAATGTCTTGAGTCAATAAATCATTTTATTATAGCAAGCCTAAATAACTTCAGGAGTAAAACCTTGCTTAACAAGTCACATAATAAGTTGCATGGACTAACTCGGTGTGCAATAATAGTGTTTAACATGATTTTTGAATGACTACCCAATCTCTGTACCCCACATATACAATTATCTGTAAGGTCCCTCAGTCAAGCAGTGAATTTCAAACACAGATTGGTAGATGGGTAAAAAAAAAATTAAAGCAGACATTGAATATCCCTTTCAGCATGGTGAAGTTATTAATTACACTTTGGATGGTATATCAATACACCCAGTCACTACAAAGATACAGGGATCCTTCTTAACTCAGTTGCCCGAGTGGAAGGAAACCGCTCAGGGACTTCACCATGAGGCCAATGGTGATTTTAACCAGTTACAGAGTTAAATGGCTGTGATAGGAGAACACTGAGGATGGATCAACAACATTGTAGTTACTCCACAATACTAACCTAAATGACAGAGTGAAAAGAAGGAAGCCTGTACAGAATACAAATATTCCAAAACATGCATCCTGTTTGCAATAAGGCAACAGACACTGGGAGACAAATCCACCTTTCAGCAGGACAATAACCTAAAACGCAAGGCCAAATATACACTGGAGTTACTTACCAAGACGACATTAAAAGTTCTTGAAAGGCCTAGTTGAAGTTCTGACTTAAATCAGCTTGAAAATATATGGCAAGACTTGAAAATGGATGTCTAGCAATGTTTAACAATCAACGTGACAGAGCTTGAAATGTAAAAAAAATTACAATGAGCAAATATTGTACAATCCAGGTGTGCAAAGCTCTTACTTACCCAGAAAGACTCACAGCTGTAATCGCTACCAAAGGTGATTCTAACATGTATTAACTCAGGGGTTGAATACTTATCTAATCAAGATATATTAGTGTTTTATATGCCATAAATAAGAATAATTTTTCTTCCACTTTGACGTTACAGAGTATTTTGTTTAGATCGTTGACAAAAAAATGACAATTCAATCCATTTTAGTCACATTTTGTAACACAAATAAATCAAAAAGTCAAAGGGTGTGAAGACTTTCTGAAGGTACTGTATCCCCTGTATCATTTATTTTAGCACTGCTAAATTTACAGATGAACAATACATGTACTTGATGATTCTGATCATTATTGATGACATGAACATTGTATTTAGTATCATAGTACCAAAACGAGTCATTCATTTGAAACCTTATCCACATAAAAATCATCAATTAACAAAAAACAATTAAGACGATTAAATAGTAAGATATAGGCCAATATGATGAAGCACAGTAGAGGCATGTGAGAGTTGATTAAACCTTCCTCCATACAGGGCTAAAGTAGACTAGACCATGCAATTGTTCCTTCCTAATCTTCCTGTTGACAAGGGTCCCTCTACTGGCCAAACCGCAAAACAAAGCCCTTTGTTCCACAACTATACTGTACTACAGCAGGAGTAGCATTAGATCCCTTTGAACACAGTCTGATGTGCAAGCTCCCAGGCTGCATAGATCTCAGCTCACCGCTCTGCTCCCTCCTTCTGCTGACACTTAAACAAACCAAACATGCTCTTTCAAAGGGACCTCTCCTCACCAGCGAGCCTCCGAACAGATAGAGCCCCTCTTTGATCCAGTCACCAGCACAGTGGGCTTTTTTAACAGGAGGGGAAGTATCAGTCATTACAGCCCCATTTCCCACTTCAAGGGGAAGCAACCTCAGCTGGACTGTCTGTCAGGTGAGAGAGGGAAAGCTGCACTGTCAGATAATCTCTTTCTGCTACTTGGCAAAACCCCCATGTAATTCCTTAATCAAGATTCTGAGAGCAGGTTGAGAAGCGGCTCAGTGTGTCCTAAAATGTTCTCTGGTCTAGAGGATCCTCTCTCTGCATCAGTGACCCCACTGTAGACAAGGATTTGGGCAAGGTGAGCCACCTGTTCTGTTCTCGTCTGCAGAGAAATATAGCCAAATAAGTTGAGAGAAATATAACCATATAAGTTGAGAGAAATATAACCATATATGTTGAGAGAAATATAACCATATATGTTGAGAGAAATATAACCATATAAGTTGAGAGAAATATAACCATATAACTTGAGAGAAATATAACCATATATGTTGAGAGAAATATAACCATATATGTTGAGAGAAATATAACCATATAAGTTGAGAGAAATATAACCATGTGGCTGTGACGAGAAACTACAGATGTAAGATCTTAATTTGATCCATCTTTTGTTGCTGAGAATTTTCCTGCACAGGTGGAAATGCAAACTTGTAGTGTATTCGAGGTGTTAAAAGGCTTCTACAGTTTGTAAATTCCACTTTTAAATGTCAGACTAGATTTGCCCTAACGAAAAATGTAATCAACCCCTACAAAAAATGTCCATCAATTATAATACACATAATATTTCACATTTCCTGTTGCTGCAGGAATATTTTCCTGCTGTACCACACTGGATCAAATTAAGAGCCTACATCTGCACATAGACAAAAAATGAATTAAATGTTTAACTATGTCTAAAAAGCATTCAATAAAACTAAAACAACTTAACGCAGCTACACAAATCTAAACTCAGAGCTCCATGGCCTGTGCATACTTATTTAGATTCAATGAACACGTATTCCATGTATATCCACCATTTCCCCCCATTAGCATAGTATGGATTAGCAGTCTGCTAGCTCACATCAAAGTCAATGAGGACATAGGCCTAGGAATCCATAAAGTCTTTGCGTTTTAGATATGTATTTATTCTGTGGATCTTTTGAGTACTACTGATTATCATAGACAAATTAAAAGTTCATTTTTGTTTCTTATTGATGACCAACAAAAAGACTACAAACAAAGTTGTTTATTAATTTACTTCTGTTCTGATCAATGGGCCAATTACTTTTTTTGGGAGTGTTTTGTGTGTGTGGCACCAACAAAGCTTTGTAATTGAACTATACATGTGTAAATATATGTAAGGTTTCTGTAATGTATTAATTGCATTATCTTTTGTAGAAAGACACACAGTACCACTACTTAATTTACTAACTCACTGTTTTATTGTAATGATCAGGGCTAACTGGGATCTTACATCCAAACAGTGAGATGGTGAGGTTAGTTACACGTCCTGTATGCCTTTTAAACACTGACACATATTGAATAGAAGAGGACTGTATTTATGGACAGAAAGCAGTAAATGGGCGGGGGGGGGGTAAACACTTACTGTAAATACCACAGCTCAGTCATAGTGCAGTCGTCAGTCATAACAGGCATGCACTGGTCTGGACAGAGACATCTCACCTGCAGTCAGTGACAGCCCGGTGGATGGGATTCCTCCTAGCCTCTACCTCTGCCCAGACCCTTATGGTGCGCGTCCCAAATGGCTCCCTATTCCCTATGTAGTGCACTACTATAGAAAATAGAGTGGCATTTGGGATTTAACCTTATATTTCTCCATGGCTCTACCTCTGCCTAAAGGCTGTCAGCAGATGCATGCTATAGCTACTATAGCTCCAGAGTGGGTTTACTGACTGCACTCACCGCCAGGAAGCTTCTATAGCCCCAAAGACAATATGCCAACGGTAATGATGTCACACCATTGCCAGGGGTTATTGATGCCATTTCAATCAAAGGCAGATAAATTGGTAGGGAGGTGGCGGTGGGAGGAATTTTTTGGAAGGGTTTAGGAAGGTTAAACTAGAGAGATGCTGCTTCCATCTGGAAAGCATTAGCTAAAAAGATTTATTAGCGCGAGTGCCTTTGCATAATGTAGCATGGAGGGAAGGGATGGAAGAGGGCCCAGGGCAGACTAGGCCGCATCTCATCTCCATGGTGATGTGGTGTGTGTCGTCACACACGAGGAAGTGGACGAGGAAGTGGCAGCCAGGCAGGAAGGACCAGGTCCACCCTGGCTGGGATGACCATGGCTTCGTCCCCAAATGGCGGTCTATTTCCTATATAGTGCACTATTTTTGAGTAGAGCCCTATGGCCCTGGTCAAAACCAGTGCTCTATATAGGGAATATGGTGCCATTTGGAATGCAGACTGGATGCCAGGACACGCCCCCCACGGCAGACTACAGAGTGAGATTGGCTCTCGTCTTCACAGCGCTCCACGCCAACAAACCAGCATGGATGGCAGAGACAGGCGTTTGACTAGAGGTCTAGTCCTAATTGCTGTGTGATGGTTGCCTGCCAAAGGATTCCAAACGTTGTTGGGAAAGTCACAGCAGTTTCTAAATTGTATCATTATATTATGTTAAAAGTATCAAGCAAGGATTGGATTTTGATGGCTTGCTAGTTTTTGTTTTACTATAGCTAATCAAAATCAAATCAAATCAAACGTTATTTGTCACATGCACCGAATACAACAAGTGTAGACCTTACCGTGAATTGTTTACTTACAAGCCCTTAACCAACAGTGCCGCTCAAGAAAGTGTTAAGAAAATATTTTCCAAATAAACTAAAGTAAAAAATAATAAAAAGCAACATAATAAATTACCAATAACAAGGCTATAAACAGGGGGTACCGGTGTGGAGTCAATGTGCAGGGTTACAGGTTAGTCAAGGTAATTTGTACATGTAGGTAGGGGTGAAGTGACTATGCATAGGTAATAAACAGCGAGTAGCAGCAGTGTACAAAACAGGGGGGGGGGGGGGGGGGGGGCGGGGGGGCGGTCAATGTAAATAGTCCGGTAGCCATTTGATTAATTGTTCAGCAGTCTTATGGCTTGGGGGTAGAAGCTGTTAAGGAGCCTTTTGGTCCTAGACTTGGCGCTTCGGTACCGCTTGCCGTGCGGTAGCAAAGAAAACAGTCTATGACTTGGGTGACTGGAGTCTCTGACAATTTTTTGGGCTTTCCTCTGACACCGCCTAGTATATAGGTCCTGGATGGAAGGAAGCTTGGCCCCAGTGATGTACGGGGCCGTACGCACTACCCTCTGTACACCTTACGGTCAGATGCCGAGCAGCCATACCAGGCGGTGATGCAAACGGTCAGGATGCTCTCGATGGTGCAGCTGTAGAACTTTTTGACGATCTGTAGACCCATGCCAAATCTTTTCAGTCCACGATCAGCTCCTTTGTCTTGCTCACATTGAGGGAGAGGTTGTTGTCCTGACACTATACTGCCAGGTCTCTGATCTCCTCTCTATAGGCTGTCTCTGTGATCAGGCCTACCACTGTTGTGTCGTCAGCAAACTTAATGATGGTGTTGGAGTCGTGTTTGGCCACGCAGTTGTGGGTGAACAGAGAGTACAGGTGGGAACTAAGTACACACCCCTGAGGGGCCCCAGTGTTGAGGATCAGCGTGGCAGACGTGTTGTTGTCTACCCTTACCACCTGGGGGTGGCCCGTCAGGAATTCCATAATCCAGTTGCAGAGGGAGGTGTTTAGTCCCAGGTGTTTAGTCCCAGCTTAGGGATGAGCTTTGTGGTCACTATGGTGTTGAACGCTGAGCTGTAGTCAATGAACAGCATTCTCACATAGGTGTTCCTTTTGTCCAGGTGGGAAAGGGCAGTGTGGAGTGCGATTGAGATTGTGTCATCTGTGGATCTGTTGGGGCGGTATGGGTCTCGGGTATCCGGGAGGTACTTCATAGCTACCGATTTGAGTGCTATGGGGTGGTAATCATTTAGGCAGGTTACCTTCGCTTCCTTGGGCACAGGGACTATGGTGGTCTGCTTGAAACATGTAGGTATTACAGACTCGGTCAGGGAGAGTTTGAAAATGTCAATGAAGACACTTGCCAGTTGGTCCGCGCATGCTTTGAGTACACGTCCTGGTAATCCGTCTGGTCCCGCTGCTTTGTGAATGTTGACCTGTTTAAAGGTCTTGCTCACATCGGCTACTGAGAGCGTGATCACACAGTCATCCGGAACAGCTGGTGCTCTCATGCATGCTTCAGTGTTGCTTGCCTCGAAGCGAGCATAAAAGGCATTTAGCTTGTCTGGTAGGCTCGCATCACTGGGCAGCTCACGTCTAGATTTCCCTTTGTATTCCGGTATATGGTACAGACTGGTATATGGTACTAGAATCCAAATACAAATTATCTACATTATTGGGCCTAACCAAAATATGGTATAACTGCATAGTGAGGCTACAAGTGCATGTCAGAAACAGAGAGACAGGAGGCTGTTGTTGGTACACAGTGATTAGAAGGTCTCCAGGATGGGACGCCTAGCTGTCTGTGTAAAGCTATCGACATGTTGTTGACTGAGGCGAGCGCCTGTGTTTGTCAATGTGTTAGGATGAACACGGCTGGGGATCAATAGCCATCTACATGTCTGTCAGAGGACAGCCAACTCCAGCCCACCATCCCCCACCCACCAACCCTCATAGCCTCCCACCTTCCGAGCACAGTCCCACTCCCACCACTGCAGCCTTCCTTATAACCCCAATACAGCCAACACCAGCCCACCATCCCCCACCTTTCCAACCTCCAGCCTTCTAGCCTCCCACCTCCCCTCAATGGCCTTGTCCCATCACTCATCCTAGCCTCACTTTAAACCCCAATACAACCTATGAGTGTTGTATTTTGATTTAGATTTACAACTTTCAAATAGGTCCTCAGAATCCATGAGGAATATATAGATTTTTTAATTAACTTAAATTTCTTTGTCCTTTGTGTAGTTTTATTGTTTTTCAAAGCACAACTACACTGCTTCTCCCTAGTTATAACCTAACTACACAACACATGTTGATTTAGATACTTGTTGAGAGTACCTCAGGTCTTCACTTTTCTTAAATAGAGCAAATTGTTCAGTAACGGAAAATGCATGCAATTGAGGACGTTCTTCCCCCAACTCTTTCCCCTCTGCGTAAGAAAGCATCACATATTGGAACTCTTTCTCTATTCTCCGACAAGCCAACAGAATTACAATCATGTTAAATATTAGGCTTAAAATAATAATTAATTAGGTCAAAAATTGACAGAGTCCCGACAGATTCAGAGAGGCAATTTCTCTGCAATGCACTTTAAGCTACTGTTTAATTGTGATGCAAGTTTGAACTGTGAGTTTGAAGAACATTGAAATTCACATGCTACAGAAATGTAAATGTGTGGGTAGCTGGGACCACAGGGAGCATAAATAAGAAAAACACAAAACAAAGTAACGAGTCAAATGCTGTGCTTTTAAAGTGCACTTAGTGATGTTTTCAGATGATTAGTCTGGTAGGCTGTGATGAGTGTCTGGTCAGAGAACACAGAACATTTATGGACTCAAAGCCATTTATTTGCATTCATGAACATACTGAAAAACTATTTTATACATTGAGCAATTATCTATGTGTAATGATGGAGCATAATAATTTGCTGTTAAAACACATGACATGCAATCAGCTTGATGTAAACACATCATTTTTTCGCATGATTGAAAATTAACTTGGAAAAATATTTGGAGTTTAAAAAAAGATCACGATCCTCCATTAAATAGGATTTCTTTACAGAATTCTGTTTCTATAATCGGGAGCTTTTGCTTGACCTCTTTATTTAAAATGCAAGAGCGAGACAACAGTGTTACTGTAGGTCCCTATTAAACATTTACGTCACATAGAAAACATATGTGAATCCCATCGGATGGCTTTTTCTGTCTGACACTCGGCATCAATTACAGAGTGCTAAGCTGACCCTCAGACTGACACATGTGGAGGAGAGAAAGGAGGACAGAAAAGTGATTTAATTGCTGCTTAATTATGATTGGAGCGAGGAACGGATGAAGGGATGGATGGAAGGATGCAGGGCCACGAGGGAGGGAGAGAGGTGCAGACAGAGAGACTTCCGCCTGCTCCTCGTGTACATCTCTCTGGGACTGAAGGAAGCACTGTGGCCGCGCTACCATTTCCACCTGCTCAGCACTTTGAGACTAGCTATACCCCACAATAACCTTCCAACTCAACAGTCTGTCGTCGTTGTTGTTGTTGTTGTTTATCTACTGTATCTCCACCATCCAGGTCTAAGAAATGACCCCCGGATGGTTTGTATGTCTGTAAGTGGGTATGTTCTAGTCAAGTTTTTCTCAACCTCTGGTCCGTGGACCGGCACTGGTCCCTGAGAGCACTGTAGTATCCCAGCAGATTCAACTCTGTGGTTTCAGGGGTACATAGTAGACAAGATTCCATTGGTTTTGCACAATACTAATACTAATGCTTTGTTCAAATCGTTAATTCATATTTTGTGTTAGTCAGGGTTAACATAGAGCTGACCCTTGTGGCCAAAAAAGATCACCCGGGAATTGTTATTGAGGCACTATTAATAACCCACGTTTCAATTTATCCTTAGATGGCCATGCCTTTCTTCAGTGTAAATGGGGGTGGCACGGCAGGGCGGTTGGTTTGAGGAAAAGGATGGACATGTAATATGTGAGTAGTCCTGCTTCAGAGGAGATTGGTACAAAGCGCCCGGCTCTCACTTGGGAATTGAAGTGATATTGAGCTCCAGCAATAACTGGTGGAGGGGGATTAATACCTCTTGTGCTGAAGCACCATTGCTAAATGGGAACACGGGTGTTCACCTTCATGTACTCTCCTATACTGTACTGAACTCCACTTTTCCTTGTCCAGTTGAAATCATTGCCAATTTGTCTTTTACATGTATGGGACTGTGAGGCATGACAGTCAGTACTATTTTGAACAGCTTTTGAAGCATTAGATCATTTGTTTGCTTTTGTTGAATCAATCAATCAAGTCTTACTGTGAAAACTGCGACACTACTTAACAATCTACTCGTGAATTAGAACGCGTGTGAGTGTTCATTTGTGTATTTGCACAAGTGCATGTTTGAATGATTGTGGGTGTTGTGGTATGACTGTTTGTGCATTTTGTGTGTGTGTGTGTGTGTGTGTGTGTGTGTGTGTGTGTGTGTGTGTGTGTGTGTGTGTGTGTGTGTGTGTGTGTGTGTGTGTGTGTGTGTGTGTGTGTGTTTGGGAATGTGAAAGGCAGGCAGCAGCGGTGTGTTAGGGAGGGTGTTACTCCGCTCCAACTTGTACGGCCGGGTGGGCGGGCTGAGGGCTCTCTCCACTCTCTCTGGCGCAGAGCTATTGACATCTTGGCATTTGGTCCGGTCTGTCTCCCCTCCCCTGAGGGCCTGCTTCCTCCCATCCCAGCCGTGTATTGATTGGTTAATTTGATAGTTCTATCACCAATCAGCTTGTGCCTGACCTTTTGCCTTGGCAATGACGGCAGAGGCCTCATTTCTTCATCGCGGGGCCCACCATACATTGACCTTTGCAGGGAGAATGTCAGCACAGCCCTTGATCTTAACCTGTCACTACATGTGTTATAAGTACGAGTCACCCTCGCCTTTGACTTCTAGTGGGGAGGCCCCCCTCATCAGACCAGCCTTAATGAATGCATCAAGGCCTTTTAACATTTTGCCTGCGTTTAGTCTAATACAGTTGTAGATGTACTGTAGAAGCCTGGTCATTGTACTTGTGAGGAGATGATTCATTCAGGTGTAATGTCTGAATTGTAAGAAGTTATAGCATTCACACATAACTTTAGGTCACCCATCATATAGGTTATCATAGAATGATCATCATACGGTATAGTTCCATGATCCCACTATAACTACCTATAACAACATAAATAAGTGATGAAATGTCAAGGTGTTTTTAGTCTTTCACTTCTGAGATGCATGGTGGATTGGACAATATGTGAATGTGAATATAATAGTAACAGTAGTAGGTGGAAATAAGACGTTTATTATCATATTGTCCCAAGCGGCATCTGCTTATCTTGGCAAGGGAGGATCTTTGGTTTTATATTCTCTTTCTTTTCCCACCAGGGGCGGAGGCACATATTATTTGTTAGCTGTTGCAGTTGTTCTTATGGGCTGATGATGTTGCTGGAGGTACATTTTATTACTGTACTGTGCCTTTAAACATGAGGCTTTAATCACTGTACTGTGCCTTTAAACCTGGTCTCAGAGAGGAGGAGTCATAAAGGTTCCATATGTTCCAAACAGGAAACAATATCAAAGTTCCATCAATAAACACCATCAACACATTCAAGTTGATGTTTGCTCATTCTGGGTTTGTTGTCACCAATGTTTTGTTTATTTTAAAGTAACAGTCCCACTGAAATTGTGGTTTAGCAGAGAAGTCAAAGCTAATCCAACAGTTATCCCATGTGAAATAACCATGCTTATAAATTAATTGTGAAGAATTTATGCAGACTTTATAAAGAGCTTATGAAGGCTTCATTAGACTTAGTTTAAAATATGACCCTACATTTGATTGGAGAAAAAAAAACTAAATATAAACTGTTAAGAATTGATGTTGGCAGGTAGCCTAGTGGTC
This sequence comes from Salvelinus namaycush, assembly GCF_016432855.1. Classification (NCBI taxonomy): domain Eukaryota; kingdom Metazoa; phylum Chordata; class Actinopteri; order Salmoniformes; family Salmonidae; genus Salvelinus; species Salvelinus namaycush. The sequence continues at coordinate 32,481,757 of NC_052321.1, forward strand.
GGGCCAGTAACAGAAAGGTCGCTGGTTTGAATCCCTGAGCCGACTAAGTGGGGAGGAAATGTTGGTGTGCCCTTGAGCAAGGCACTTAACCCTAGTGGCTCCTGTAAGTCTCTTTGGATAAGAGCGTCTGTTAAATGACTAAAATGTAAAAATGTACTTACATTAAATTGTAATATCATGATAATTAGGCTCCTGATGAGGATCTGGTTAAAGTCATTAGACTGTGTGTCCTTCCAGTCTGTCTGTGGTATAAGAAGTGTTTATTAGCATGTAAGTCCAGTAAGCCCTCGTCTCTCTCTGATATCTCCTGTTTTTATCCTGGGGATGAAAGTCCCCATGCTGCTATCCTTCTGTACTGGGATCACAGACTGGCCAGTGTTCTGCTCTGTGAAGACAAGCCCATTGAAAAGATGTTTATATTTGAAAGAAGATCTAGAGAGGGGATGGTGTCTGGTGGTTATTAAGCAGGAACTGCTTTAACATCTTAAACAGTGGCTGTGTCCAAATGGCACCCTATTCCCTACAAAGGGCACTAAATATGGGCCCTGGTCAAACGTAGCGCAGTAGATAGGGGATAGGATGTGATTGGGGACGCAGTAGGTGGCTAGAGAGCCAGAGGTGTTTGGTGTTTAATCCAGATCAGACCGGAGGAGGTCTGAGGGGCTCTTCAAAACAAAGACAAGTTCAAGACTTCTTCCTTAAGGATGTGAAGGGCAATCCTGCAGACAAAAGACCAATGTCTCCTTTAGTTGCCGCGACGATAAGGATCTCAGCAGCAGCACAAGGCGGCAGAGTGAACTGAACCAATTCCCCTTTCTTCCCCAAGATCCCCGCTTTCCATCCCTCCATTCAACCTAATATAGCTGCAGTGATTTAACAAAATATGGGACTTGGCCGATTGCTTATCTTAGCCTTGGGGGCATAGCGACACTATAACACTAGCGTTGAGTGATATAGGCTTTATGTGAGGGAGAAGGGGAGAGAGTAGGCAGGGAGCACAGTGGTGGGACCAGGTCGCCTGGCTCAGTGAAAAGTCATTGTGTTAGCAGGAATGTACGACTTGTTGGAGTGATTAATGCACATTTCATCCCCTCTCTTGCCCATATCAGGCGAAAGTTCCCCAGACAAAACTTTTGCTGAATCTTAAGTTCTCATAAAGAAAATAAGTTATTCTCTATTGATTCTCTGGCCCCCAGAAGACGTTACACCACTGGGAACACTTCCCATTTCAATTCTTCTTGCGTCTGATATCCTATGGATGTATTGTAAGTAAGTGGCTCATTTTTTACCGCGGTATACAAAGGACTTGTCAATGTAGTCTCCAGCGGTGGCCACATTTGTTCCTGACACATAGGAAGGGAATGCTCGAATACAATAAATAAATCAACTCGCATGTCTAGCGCTAGCAGGGAACAGAGCCGCCCGCTAGACATGAGCACTGCGCTTTTCTTCTCCTTAAATTGTAACACCACAGGGTTGTAAAAGTTAATGAGATAAGCATATGAATGAATTGCACGCTTCTGTCTTTATACCCACCTCCTCTTCCTCCCTTCATGCTTCCCCCCCTCCTCTTCCTACCTTCATGCTTCCTCTCCCTCCTCTTCTTCCCTTCATCGTATTTACTTGTGTAGATCGATGAGGATCTAAGTAAAGTGAATTCATGTTACAGTCAAGCTGCACATAGTCATATTTTATCTCTGACATTTTAACCACTGTTTTTGGATTGATGATGACAGACGGTAAGAGTTGTATAAATGTAATACCCTACCATGCATTTGTTTAAATATAAAAAAAGAAGTCCTGAAGAAACTTTTGGAAGGGGAGATGCTGTATGTCTGGTCAAGAGCTTGCCATTCATCAGTATGTACGCTTCAACCATGTAAAACCCTGTACCTAGTCGACACTATGTATATCAGACATCAGATCCTCAAAAGGTTCTACAGCTGCACCATCGGGAGCATCCTAACTGGTTGCATCACCGCCTGGTATGGCAACTGCTTGGCCTCCGACCACAAGGCACTACAGAGGCTAGTGCGTACGGCCCAGTACATCACTGGGGCCAGACATACAGCAACTCCCCTTTCAAAAGTTTGCTGCTATTCTCTGTTTATTATCTATGCATACTCACTCTACCTCTACCTACATGTACATATTACCTCAATTACCTCGACTAACCTGTGCCCCCGCACATTGACTCTGTACCGGTATCCCTGTATATTGCCTTCTTACTGTTATTTTATTGTTGCACTTTAAGTATTTGTTCTTTTTCTATTTTCTTATTTTTTTCATTTTTATATTTATTTATTGTTTACTTCATTTTATTTAGTAAATACTTTCTTAACACTTATTTTTTCTTAAAACTGCATTGTTGGTTAAGGGCTTGTAAGTAAGCATTTCACTGAAAGGTCTACACCTGTTTTATTCGATGCATGTGACAAATAAAATTTGATTTGATTTGACATGGTCGATGCAGCTCAGCCATTTCACCTCAACTACCGCTCAATAAATCACATCCTGTCCGCCAGCACGGTCATCACAATAAACAGAAAAATGGCCCCTTCGTCAGTCCAGGTTGAACCAGAGACCAACACTTATTAAACTGTTGAATTATATTACAGCAAGAAAACCCAGATGAATTCTTTCTTTCCTTTCCCCAGAGATCGATGCTATTACATTGGTTGTGAGAACAGAGCGCTGACACGTTTAAAAGGCCAAGTTTAATGTTCACCCAAAGGTGAGCGATCCATGCGTTCGATTATGCCACGATCTGTAGCCTGGGTGAAATAGTACTGGATCATAACCCCGACCATTTGAAATCCATTCCTATTTCTTCACATCAACACAGAGGCAACAAACAACTGCCATGAATATTTGCCTGACGACTCAAACTGGATTCTTCCGCTGCTCTATGTTCTCTACATACCTCAGTCAGACTGCCGTCATTGATATGGCTTGTGGTGACATTAAAATGAGGGGTGTTGTACAAAACAAAGTCATCAGGTATTGGATCGTCTCTAACCAATCAGACTATCAAAGCCAATGACGAATTTTCAAAACGCTGCTTTACCCACATGTGTTCTGGCTCTGACCCAACTCATCGGTTTCTGGGACCAATCAGAACAGTTAGAATGTGTTTGCGTTCTAGAACTTGTCGGGAGGTACTTAGATCCAGACTCATTGCAGAAAAGAAACTAACATCCTTGGGCGTTGCGTAGCGTTTGGCCAGAGCAAGGAGTTTTGGTAGCCAGGCAAATATATTTCCCACAAACTCACGCAATTAAATCTGTATTGGCGCCTTTACAAATCAACACACTCAGTCGCCATCTATCCATCATTAGGAAAAGACTAGAGGACTGACAGTAGCACTTTAACTCTCTCACTGATCGTTATAAGATTGTTTCATCTTTCCAACGATGTGGCTTGATTGTAGCTATACAAATACCTCATATGAGGGAAGAAATCAATGGCTTATTAATGTGAGGTAGATGAGTACTGTTGGGAACCCTCCGTCGTTACACACACAGATCAATTGGAATTATTTTCTCATCTGGATTTAATTATATATACTCTGTCTGTCTGTCTGTCTGTCTGTGTGGATGGAAAATAATCTACAGTAAAACAGAAATACTGTGTTTTTCTGGTTGTATGTTATACAACATATTTCATATTAAGTACCATTGCACAACAGTACTTCAAATATGCTAAAAGGTCACTAAAAGCATTTAAGGATGAAATGTAAAGCTATTGTACTATTATGGTGTAATCCATTTATTCACGTTGTATTATTACTGCACACAGCATATTGATTTACAGTATACAAAGTCTACAGCCTCTTGAACTTTTTTCAAATTTTGCTGCCTTAAAATTGAATCTAAAAAGGGAAGAAATTCGATTTTTCCTACAGATCTACATAACCTACTCTACATTTTCAAAGTGAAAGGAACTTTTTCCAAATTAATAAATACAAAAAATGGAATTATCATAATTGGATAAGTCTCCACCCCCCTGAGTTAATAGTTGGTGGATGCACCTTTGGCAGCCATTACAGCTTTTAACAATTTTCATTAAGATTCTTCCAACTTTGCACAATTAGGGCTATTGTTTTTGTCAAAATTGCTCAGGCTCAGTAAATTTGGTTGAGGGTCATTGGTGGACAGCGATATTTAAACCTCGTCTCAGATTTCTAAAGCCTCACTCTATCTCATCTCTCTCTCCTCTCCCTATCCCCTCCCTCTCTCTTCTTCCTTTCTCTCTCTCTCTCTCTCTCTTCTTCTCCTCCTCTCTCTCTTCTCTCTCTCTCTTCTCTCTCTCTCCTCTTCTCTCTACTCTCTCGTCTCTCTCTTCTCTCTCTCTCCTCTCTCTCTCCTCTCTCTCTCTCTCTCTCTCTCTCTCTCTCTCTCTCTCTCTCTCTCTCTCTCTCTCTCTCTCTCTCTCTCACACAGTCCCTGGATGGATTTGTATTTGCACTAAACAAGGAGGGAAGGTTTTTGTACATCTCTGAGACGGTGTCCATATACCTGGGACTTTCACAGGTGAGTGCAACAACAGTCAATTCCTTATCGCTACTACCATTTGTTTCTCCTTTTCTTTTGTTTATCAGCGCTGGCTTGAAGACAATTCAGACAAATTAGAGCTCATTTAAAATCTCATCAGCTTGTTGGCCCTGTAGTTAATTTGCAGCCATCCAATTTGATCAGAGGGTATTTTTCATCTCAGTAGTATGCTAACAGGTCCCAGTCTGCTATTACATGTCAATAAACAGACAGAGACGTCTTGGAGGTCAAACGATAGGGGGAGTGACCTTGAGGATTCTAATGGTTTCATACACCATAGCTTTGTCTCCAGGGCTAACAGACAGACAGACTTGAGTGCACACACACACACACACACACACACACACACACACACACACACACACACACACACACACACACACACACACACACACACACACACACACACACACACACACACACACACACACACACACACACACAGGGCTATTGTAGACTGACTAGAGAGTACACAGAGCCCTTTCCTGGCTACCCAGACTTCTTGCTCCGGCCAAAATGCTATGCCACGCCCATGGACGTTCGTTTCTTCTCCACAATGAGACTGGATCTGAGTACCTCCCTGACTTTTTACCGAATGCGAAGGGGCCATTCGGGGCCATCTGATTGGTCCAGAAACCGATGGGTTGGGTCAGAGCCAGAACACATGTGAGTAAGGTGTCATTTTGAAACTGTGTCATTGGCTTTGATACTCGGATTGGTTAGAGATGTTTTGTACAACACCCCTCATGCAGCGGAAGAATTTAGTGTGAGTCGTCAGGTTATCAGAGCCCATCTACCAACTCAGAAACCCAGAACCCAAATTATATTTCTAGGTATAGACTTGACCTTTGTATAACCAATAGACTTAACAGAATTTACATCATTAAAATATTGCATAAGAAAACACTCACTTAGATTCATAATACATGGCATAAATAGAATACAGGACACGTAGATGTAAAGGACAAATAGATGTGGCCAAATGATGTACAAACCCTGGATGCAGATACCGGCGAGCCTGGTTTTTACATCGGATAAAAGTAGAGACTCAGAGCTAGAAAATGATATATCATACAGTACAGTTGAGGGACAATGGGAAAGTAATTCTGCTTTGAAAGTTGATAAACATGTAACTTCACTTTTGAGAAAATATCCCTTGAATGTTTTGTACTCCTACTGGAGAGCTATTCTTTGTCTACACCCATTCAGCATCGTTCACACCCTCTAAAGCTTTAGCCCCGCCCAACTATTTAAGGATTCACATGTGATGCCATGTGCTAAACAACCAAAGATTTCAAGACTAAAGGCTGGTTTGTAAATTTTATCTGGAGTGCCAGAGTGCGCTCAGAGTGAGCTCTGGGCGTTCCTAAATTCAGAGCGTTGTCAGATTGTCCGTTTCGCTCTCGGAGCGTTCAGAACTCACACTAGACGCTCTGGCCAAGGAGTAGGGTTGATCCGAGCGTTCTGACCTCATAGCGGCAGTCAAGCACCCAAGGTAACTGGCTAACGTTGGCCAGCTTGCTAGCTACTTCCAGAGACAAATGAGAGAACAGCTCACTCTGGCCATTTTACTCGCCCTAGCAGAGCTGGTTAGGCTGTTATGGTTATGTTATCCAGAGCGTTGGTGACTGCAACTGTGCTGCTGGCAAATTTTAAAATATATATATTTCATTTAACCTTTATTTAACTATGCAAGTCAGTTAAGAACAAATCCTTATTTACAATGACGACCTACCCTGGCCGGACGACACTGGGCCAATTGTGCGCCGCCCTATGGGACTCCCAATCACAGCCAGATGTGATGCAGCCTGGATTGAACCAGAGACTGCAGTGACGCCTCTTGCACTGAAATGCAGTGCCTTAGACCGCTGCGCCACTCGGGAGCCGAAAACACTTAATTACACTTTTTTTGCCAACGTTTACTGACACCGGCCATATTCGACGGGTGTTGAACGAGAGTGCTCTGAAATCGGAGTAGATAGCCAGCGCGAATTTACCAGCTACGTCTATCGATAGTTGTTGCAGTGACATCATGCACATTCTATTGACAAGATGGAAAATTGGGGATAAAAATGTAAAATAAATAACTTGCATGGTATTGGAGTCTTTTGTTTAGACATGTAGCTAGCTAGCTAAACAATAATCACAATTCATAACGTTACTACCCTGAATGAATCTGCAGGTAGCTAACCAACCACGTTCAACATTAGGCTATAACTAGCAATGCAAATGGCTCTGAGATACGAATAATATAACTACACAGATCATACACATAACGTTAGCGTAACCAGCCAGCTAACAGTACACTTTAACTTGAAATGAAAACGACTTTCTGACAAAATTAGAAACGTGTCATTTCTGAAAATGTAGCTAGCTAGGCTATATACATGGACGGACGCTTCTCCCTGTCTGTCACGGTTGCCATGGTTGCCCTCAGTTTGAAGATGTAATCCTGAGACGGGGTTTTATACAACAGCCTTCTGTGTGTTCTCTTTTCCACTCTGTCTGCGTATTTGCAATCAAACACCAGAATTTTTTCTATCTCCTTAGTTATCCTACTCTTATTCCACTGATTTCAAAACTCAGTCCCCCAGAAAGTGGAGAGCAACACTTATGTAGTTGTAATATGTGATATCTTAAAAAACAGCCGCGTTAGAAAGGATGACCTACACATACTGACCAGCTCATGATATAGACAGAAGCCTGCTACATGGCAGACCAATACAAACTCGTCTATCTGTGTGGCTATGTGTTTTAGTTGTGTGGCTGTGTGTTTTAGCTGTGTGACTGTGTGTTTTAGCTGTGTGCCTGTGTGTTTTAGCTGAGGGACTGTGTTTTAT